>NC_135820.1:76787996-76965570 GCF_964213995.1 Mustelus asterias | reverse complement strand
AATAACTTTCTGAGCATTGGTTGTCTGAGATCACAGTGGCCAAGGTGATTAGGAAAACACATGACATGCTTGCCTTCATCAGCCGGGGCATTGAGTACAGGAGCTGGGAAATCATGTTGCAGCTATATAAAACCTTGGTTAGGCCGCATTTGGAGCATTGCGTGTAGTTCTGGTCACCACTACCAAAAGGACGTGGAAGCTTTGGAGAGAGTGCAAAGAAGTTTCACCAGGATGTTGCCTGGTCTCGAGGGTGTTGGCTGTGAGGAGAGGCTGAATAAACTAGGATTGTTTTCACTGGAAAGACGGAGGCTGAGGGGAGACCGGATAGAGGGTCTACAAAATTATCGAGGCATAGACAGGGTGGATAGTCAGAGGGTTTTTCCAAGGGTGGAAGTGTCAATTACAGGGGGCACGGGTTCAATGTGAGGGGGAAAGTTTACGGGAGATGTGCGGGGGGAAGTTTTTCACACGAATAGGGAGGGAATAGAGGGACACAGACCAAGGGCAGGTTTTGTTTTAGTTTAGTTGGGACATCACGATCAGTGCAGGCTCACAGAGGCCGAAGGGCCTGTCCCTGTTCTGTACTTTTCTTTGCTTTAAAGTGTAGTTACTGCTAGAATGTTGGAACTGCAGCAGCCAACTTGTGTACAGCAAGATCCCACAAACAGCACTGTGATAATATGATCATCTGTTTCAGACAGAGGGTTAGTGATCGGCCTCTACACCAGGGTGAAACCTCCCCGAGCTTCGTCCAAATAGAACTGCCTCCCCACACAGGAGGAAGGGTCTTCGGTTCAACATCTAATCCGAAACACGGCACCTCACCCAGCGTCCCCTCACGCGGCCCAGCGTCCCCTCAGTGCTCTGTCACAGCAGCGTTCCCAAATATCAAACCTTAGCATGAACCGTCAGAGGCCAAATGTTTGGTCAGGGAGGTAGTTTGTACGTTGGTGAGATTTAGGGAGGGGATTTGAAAGTTTGGAGCCCCGGCAGATAAAGATACAGCCACTGGAGTGAATGAAACCACAGATCAGCCAGGGTCTGATGCAGATATCCCAGAGTATCAGGAGCCTGGAATAAACACCATCGATTTCACACTGACCCATCACCAAATGTGTATCAAATGGGAGCAGAAATTAACTCTGCTTCACTCCGTACATTTTTCACCAAGACTTTTTCAAAGTCAAACTGGAGTCATCACTGTGTGTCTGAGGCCACGAACGCTAACGGATTACTTCACCACCAACTGTACCTCTCTACCCGGCACGTTCCAAAGGATAAGGCCAGGAGATACCTGGGAACACCACCTTCTGCAGGTTCCACTCCGAGCCACTCACCATCCTGACTTGGAAATATATCACCGTTCCTCCACTGTCACTGGGTCAAAATCCTGGAACTCCCTCCCTAACAGCACTGTGGATGTACCTACACCCCTCGAGGTTTAATTAGGGATGGGCAATAAACGCTGACTTAGTCAGCGGTGCCCACAACACAAGAATGTAGTAATTGTTTTTCTGAAGTATTGTGACTGGTGACCACTTCCCAGTCTGGCACGAGGTTGAAAAATTCTCATCCTATTTTTCAAATCCCTCCACAACCTCACCGCTCCCCGTCACGGCGGCGCAGTGGTTAGCACTGCTGCCTCACAGCATCAGGGACCCGGGTTCAATTCCAGCCTCGGGTCACTGTCTGTGTGGAGTTTGTACGTTCTCCCCGTGTCTGCGTGGGTTTCCTCCGGGTGCTCCGGTTTCCTCCCACGGACCAAAGATGTGCGGGTTAGGTGAATTGGCCATGCTAAATTGCCCCTTAGTGTCAGGGGGATTAGCTAGGGTAAATGCATGGGGTTATGGGGATAGGGCCTTGGTGGGATTGTGGTTGGTGCAGACTCGATGGTCTGAATGGCCTCCTTCTGCACTGTAGGGATTCTATGATAACTCCCCTCCCATCACCCGGATCTCTTCCAGTCTCCCAACACTGCACCGTCTCTGCGCTCCTGGCCCCTTGCTCAGATGATCAATCCTCCAATATTTACTCCTCTCCCCATTATTAAAAACAGGTCACCGGCTCATTATCATCTGGCTGCTTGTGGGATCTTGCTGTGCACAGTTACTGACCATATTTCAGCAGTGATTACATTTTTAAAAAGGTACTCGGCTGTAAGCTGCTTTGAGATGTCCTGTGGTTGTATAAAGAGCAGCAGAAATGCAAATCCCTCTTTTACTCTTCAATTCCGTCCCCTTCTTGCTCCATTCTCATTAGTTTTAAAACTATTTGAGAGAACACTGGTGAAACTTTCTCACGACAGAACTCATTCTAGAGAAGTTCAGCTCTCACGGGTAGTTTGAGAATTTAAATTGTGTTTTTTCATTCTGGACTTGGTGACCAAGAATCAGGATTATCCTGAAAGAGGTTTGCTGATGTCCCTTCAACAGCAACAACAACTGGGGAGGCACGGCAGCACAGTGGTTCGTACTGCTGCCTCACAGCGCCAGGGACCTGGGTTTGATTCCCGGCTTGGGTCACTGTCTGTGCGGAGTCTGCACATTCTCCCCATGTCTGCGTGGGTTTCCTCCGGGTGCTCTGGTTTCCTCCCACAGTCTGAAAGACGTGCGGGTTAGGGTGCATTGACCCGAACAGGCGCCAGAGTGTGGCGACTTGGGAAATTTCACAGTAACTTTATTGCAGTGTTAATGTAAGCCTCGTGTGATTAATGAATAAACTTTACTTTACTTTTGCAACTTGCATTTAATTTAAAGTTTATTTATTAGTGTCACAAGTAGGCTTACATTAACACTGCAATGAAGTTACTGTGAAAATCCCCTAGTCGCCACACTCCGGCGCCTGTTTGGGTACACTGAGGGAGAATTTAGCATGGCCAATGCACTAACCAGCATGTCTTTCGGACTGTGGGGGGAAACCAGAGCACCCGGAAGAAACCCACGCAGACACGGGGAGAATGTGCAGACTCCACACAGACAGTGCCCCAAGCTGGGAATCGAACCTGGGTCCCTGGCGCTGTGAGACAGCAGTGCTAACCACTGTGATTAAGGTAGTAAAAACATCTGAGCCCCTGCACAGGTGCCTGGCACCCTTCACCTGGTCTGATCTCCACCGCGGGGAGGGCACGGTTTGGGTCTAAACAGCAACGACCCAACAAAGGGGTTCCGTGCTCACTGATTTCTCTGGGACATCAAACAACCTCCTCCAAATAAACACTGCCCCTGTTCAATCCACACCCCCTGGTAGTGTTTAGTTACACATTTACCCTTCAAATCCCAGACCAGTGACTTTAATCAAACATCATGATAAAACCTTTAAATGCGGGGTCACCAGAAACTACCACATTTGCTATCTCAATTCTCCCAGTCCCCTGGACAAGTCCTTTGTGAAAATATGTCTGTATATATTTGTGTGTGTTTTCTGAAATGCAGCATTGCAATCCTGAGAATGAGCAGGAGAGGTGGACACTGTGTGTGTGTGTCTGCTGTTCCTTATTTTAAAAGCTTCCCTGGCTTTTCCAACAAGCCCTGACCCTCCTGCCATCTCCCTGCAGCTTGGGAGGGAACAGCCTGCTGCAGTTCCAGAGCTTCTCCCCCTGGGGGAAGCTGCAGACACCCCTCCCTCCCCCATCCCCAACAACAACTAGCTGCAACTGGGATGGGGGGGAAAGGGAAGGCTGGAGGGGGAAAGAAAATACCCAAATTGCAGAACAATAGTCTCCAGCTGTGGACATTGTAACAAAAATAAGGAAATGGCAACAACGGCTGCACTGCAGAGGGACAGACTCCCAATGCAAAGTGCAATGCCTGGGGGTGAGCTACCAATGCTGGGAAGGTGGGAAATGCTGCATTTTGTTACCTGCCAACGCCTCGAAAATCGCTTGCGCCATCTTGGAGCTTCTCTTGTTGTGTTTGAGGCTGGGACGATGGGAAATGGAAGAAACTGAAACGCCGCCTGACCTGCAGAGAGCCGCCTGCCCACCAGAGGGAGCAGCCGACCGCCAAACCCTGAGCCGCAATGCAGCAAGACCCCAGCAGGGGGAGCTCACAGCCCACAGTCCACACACAGCCCAACTCAAACTTTCTAAAACTTTATAAAATAAAACTCCTCTTGTCAAAGGGGGGAGAATAATTTCAGATTACCAAAATTAAAATAGCATTCAGGACTTCTTTCATTTAGTTTCTTTACTTGCTCCATTAGAGCATAGCGGTTAGCACTGCTGCCTTACAGCGCCAGGGACATGGGAGCATAGGAATTTAAAATTTAAAGTTTATTTATCAGTGTCACAAGTAGGCTGACATTAACACTGCAATGAAGTTACTGTG
This sequence comes from Mustelus asterias, assembly GCF_964213995.1. Taxonomy (NCBI): domain Eukaryota; kingdom Metazoa; phylum Chordata; class Chondrichthyes; order Carcharhiniformes; family Triakidae; genus Mustelus; species Mustelus asterias. The sequence continues at coordinate 76,961,245 of NC_135820.1, read as the reverse complement.
AAAATCCCCCAGTCGCCACACTCTGGTGCTTGAATTGTGGTCAGAGGAGGTCCAGGCCTTACCACTCTCCGGAGTAGAGGGAGCCGGCCACCAGAGGCAGAATGTGACCACCATTCTCCCCCGGGGAGTGCAGGAGAAGAAGGGAGCAGAGACCCCAGCAGTTCTGCACATGAGTGTCCTTCGAGGAACTGTTGGATATCGCGTGTCGCCGACGACTTCAGCTCCGAAAGGAGACAGTGTGATACCTGTGCCAGTTGTTGCAGGGCCTGGCACCTCGGAGTGGGGGAGGGGGGAAGCACCCACTCTCAGTGGCTGTGAAAGTGACGGCAGCCTTAAACCACCGGGTCCCTCCAGACCGCCAGTGGAGACCTTGTGGCATTTCCCAACCATCCATCCAAGTGTGTGAGGGAGGTCACGGATGCCCTGTGTGCCCGGGCTGGCCAGTATATTAAATTTGACCTAGACCAGGACCAGCAGAAAGCCCAGGCTGCAGGATTCGCGGCCATCACGGGGATGCCAAATGTGCAGGGGGCTATAGACTGTGCCCACTTCGTTTTCAAGGCCCCGGTGAAAAATCCAGGAAGATTCATGAACAGAAAGGGCTTCCATTCAATGAATGTGCAATTGGTGTGTAATCATCAGGTCAACGTTATGCACGTCTGTGCCAGACACCCGGCAGTGTGCATGACAGCTTCATCTTGAGCTCAGACATCCGGAGGTCTTTGAGGAGGAGCACAGAGTGCAGGATGGCTTGTGGGGGACATGGATTACCCGCTTCGGACTTGGTTGATGATGCGGAGGCCTGAGACTGATGTTGAGACCCAGTATAATGAGGCCCACATTGTCACCTGTTTAATATTGGAGCGTTGCACAGGACTGCTCAAGGTGTGGTTCAGGTGCCTGCTTTGTTGGGGCCCTCCAATATAGCCCCCTGATATTGTCCACCATTGTGGTGGTGTGCTGTGCCCTACACAACCTGGTGCAGCAGCGAGGAGACCTTTTTGAGGAGGAGGACGTGGAAGTCAACCAGCTGGGTGTCGCTGGGGTGGAAGGCATCCAGCAGGAGGAGGAGAAGACAGAAGAGGAGGAGGAGCAGGACGGTGACAAGCAACACCACTCAGGCGCTGGAAGGCTGGTGGCCTGCTGTGACTGGGCTGTGGCCCTCTGGGACTCCACCGTGGCCTGCTGTGACTGGGCCATCGCTTGGAGCCTGCCACTCATGGTGAGGATTTCCACTGCAGATGCCAGCCTTGAAGTGTTGGCCTGGTAACCACACAAGACAGGCAATAACTGGTCCATCTGAAAGCTCTGGGACTCCTCCCAACAGCCTCTCAGTGTGGCCATCAGCCCCTCCTGCATTCCCTGGCTCTGTTGCTGCATCTCCAGCAGCTGAGGGAGAAGTGATCGCAGGGGCCCAGGGGGTAGCCCTCAGAGGGCAAACACTCTGATACTCTTGTGTGGGAGAAGGGAGGTGCTTGGGGGTCAGGGGCTGAAAGCATGCAGGGTGCTGAAAGTGGGGGGATCTGGGGGTCGTTTAGGGGGAAGATGAGGTAAAACACTCACCCTTGCTGCCCAGATGAGGTCTTTCAGTTTCTTGCAGCACTGCTTCCCAGTTCTCCTGGCTAGTGCCCTGACACTAACGCATGCTGCTGTCACCTCCCAGGCTGCATTTCCATCTCTTCCTCTGGGATGGCGCCCCGCTGGGGGGAAGAGGGTGACCCGCTTTGCCCCCACTGCCTCCAACAACCTGGCAAGATCAGCATCTGAAAAACAGGGAGCTGTTTTCCTGGAGTGCCCGCCTGTCTGTCCATCCTTGGGGTTTTTAATGGAGCTCTCTCTTGTTAGGGCAGATCAGCTGCAAGCTGTTTGAGTGAGTCACATTGCAGCAAGTTTAAAGCAGTTTGCCTTGTTGCCATGTAGGGGAAGCCAAGTCAGCACTTGCAGGTGTGCGGATGTGGGGGTGGGGGGGGCTGATGAGAGGGCCATGTGCAAGGGGGTCAGGGGGAGTCGGGGGGGGGGGGCGTAAGGGGGTCAGTTTTGTAGGGAGGAGTCTCCAATGTCCGTGGGAAGGAAGGGGAGGCAGTATCTGGCCTGGGGGCGGTGGGGGTGGGGGGAGGGAGGGGGGGTCCTGCCTGGAGAGCTTTTTTTTCTGGTTTTCCTGCACATGTGCAGTTTGTGGCTCCGATTGGGGCTGTTGGCTGTCTGGCAAATTAGGCCCCGCCCACTGCCTCTAGCAGCTAGAAACGGTCGAGCCCATATTTTCAAAGACTGAGCGCATATGATTGGGCGTGAAAACTCGCCCGGCAAACGGATCAGGAACTCTCCCATTTTCACACTAGCTGGACACTTGGAAAAAATCTCGTAAAATTCCGCTTGTGATCTCATTGAATGGCAGAGCAGACCCAATGGGCCGAATGGCCTGCTTCTGCTCCTATGTCTCATGGTCATAGAATCATAGAATCCCTGCAGTGCAGAAGGAGGCCATTCAGCCCATCGAGTCTGCATCAGCAACAGTCACACCTAGGCCCCATCTCCGTAATCTCACATATTTACCTCGCTAATTCCTTTAACCTACGCATCGCGGGACACTAAGGGGCAATTTATTATGGCCAATGCACCTAACCTGCACATCTTTGGACTGTAGGAGGAAACCGGGGCACCCGGAGGAAACCTATGCAGACAGGGGGAGAATGTGCAAACTCCACACAGACAGTGACCCAAAGTGGGAATCGAACCCAGGTCCCTGGCGCTGTGAGGCAGCAGTGCTAACCACTGTGCCACCATGCTGGTTTTGTGTCACGCTAGCTGGGAGTTGTAGCACTTGCTCTGTGCTCACAGTGGTGACCTCATCCAAGTGCAATAGTGCTTCAGACACATGACCCTTGACCTATTACCGCCATGTTTTAAAGCATGGTGCTATGTGTAGTTGTTTGGGGATATGTGTGGATGGAGTTATTACATTCCACAGTATCTACATGAACCCTAAACCACTGGCCACGCACCCTATCGTTGGAGTTGAAGGTGACACATGTTTCCTCTGTGAAATTCTGTGATATATTGAAGATGAAAACGGTTTTGTTGTGTCTCCTGCATCAAAGACTGAAATGAACCCGCGCTGGGAACAACTTGTCTCCACTTTATTCAGGCAAGCTCCTGCCGTGTGCATTATTCTTTCTTTGTTGAATTCAGGCAGTAAAAGCACTTCAAAAGGAGATGAAACACAATTGTGAATCACTTGGTTTACTTTACATAGAACACATGAATAAATAAACCAGACTTTCACAGCAGAGTTCCTCAGCTTCCTATCTCTTCACAGACACACTGCAAAAACTCCCTTTCAGCCCAGTGCTTCCAAAGCTAAAGAAACTCACCGTGGAATTACTGCATTCATCCCTTGACTGGCTGAGATGAACCGACAAGAATAATTTTCTATTTTATGAATCTACCTGCCGGGAGAGGAGTCTGTTGAGTCTAGGAGGGTTCCTGCAACCAGTTGGGTCAAATGGTCTGATTTTATGGGAGGAGGTTTAACCTCCAAAAAAAGGTAGATTTTGGTCGGGTGGGTGGGATGTGAAAATGTTTAAAGTCTTTCAAACCCGACTCTGATAAACCTATTCTGCTGTAGTTCAGGTGAGCAACCAGTCCAACAGCAAAAGAGGGGCAGGGACTGCTGTGCGAAAGAGGAGAGTGCCTTTACAGCACTGCTTGTGGGCCAGGAGAAGCACAATTGGATACCAGAACGAGAGGGCACAGCCTCAAAATAAAGGGGGGTCAATTTAGGACAGAGTTGAGGAGGAACTTCTTCTCTCAGAGGGTGGTGAATCTCTGGAATTCTCTGCCCACTGAAGCGGTGGAGGCTACCTCGTTGAATATGTTTAAGTCACGGATAGATGGATTCCTGATCGGTAAGGGAATTAAGGGTTATGGGGAGCAGGCGGGTAGGTGGAACTGATTCACTTCAGATCAGCCATGATCTTATTGAATGGCGGGGCAGGCTCAAGGGGCTAGATGGCCTACTCCTGCTCCTATTTCTTATGTTCTTATGTTCTTATACCCCCGGGATTGAATATCACCTCCCCCCCCGCCCCCACTCCCAATTAACAACTCCCACTGTAGGCTTCCTGCTTTATCTAAGACTGAAGCCCCCTGAGGGGCATTCCCAACTTGACAGTTAGTCAGGTCCGTCAGTCGGGGAGAACCTCCTCACGATGAACCTCCTGGAAATAAAAATCGAAGACAGTGACGTTAAAACATAGAAGCATAGAAGATAGAATCAGGAGAAGGCCATTTGGCCCTTCGAGCTGCTCCGCAATTCATCACGATCATGGCTGATCATCCAACTCAATACCCTAATCCTGCTTTCTCCCCATAACGTCTGATCCCATTCGCCCCAAGTGCTATATCCAGCCGCCTCTTCAATACATTCAATGGTTTGGCATCAACTAATTCCATAGGCTCACCACTCTTTGGGTGAAGAAACGTCTCCTCACCTTCGTCCTAAAAGGTCTACCCTGAATCCTCAGACTGTGACCCCTGGTTCTGGACTCCCCCACCATCGGGAATATCCTCCCTGCATCTACCCTGTCTAGTCCTGTTAGAATTTTATAAGTCTCTGTGAGATTCCCCCCTCAGTTGGCTGAACTCCAGCGAAAACAATCCTAACCTAGTCAATCTCTCCTCATACAGCAGTCCCACCATCCCAGGAACCAGCCTGGTAAACCTTCGCTGCACTCCCTCGAGAGCAAGAACATCCTTCCTCAGAAAAGGAGACTAAATCTGCACACAATACTCTAGGTGTGGCCTCACCAAGGCCCTGTATAATTGCAACAACACATCCCTGCTCCTGCACTCAAAACCTCTCGCAATGAAGGCCAACATGCCATTTGCCTTCTTTACCGCCTGCTGCACCTGCATGCTTACCTCCAGTGACTGGTGCACAAGGACACCCAGGTCCTGCTGCACACTCCCCTCTCCCAATTTACAGCCATTCAGGTAGTAATCTGCCTTCTTGTTTCTGCTTCCAAAGTGAATAACCTCACACTTATCCAAATTATACTGCATCTGCCATTGATTAGCCCACTCACCCAACCTGTCCAGATCATTCTGAAGGATCTCTGCATCTTCGTCACAGTTCACCCTCCCACCTAACTTGGTATCATCTGCAAACTGACATAGAATGTGGGAAAATGCCTCCTTCCTGTCTTGCTCACAAAGCTGGTCCCAGTAAATATCAAAATAAAATTAAACATATTGACAATATTCCAGAAATAGATGGTGATGTGAGAAATATTGGTGAGTGAAAGGAAAGGGAATTATTTGTTTAATACTCAGTCAATTTGTTACTGTTGAACAATAAAGGAAGGATTGCTTTACCTGCTTCTGGGTAAAGAAAAGAAGTTGACAGGCTGGATTTTGGAGGGGGCTGACAGGTGTCTCACCCACTGGTCGGAGAACCAGTGGGGAATTCTCGGCCATCTCATGGGGGATGTCTGAGAGAATCCACTGCCCTCTGGCCATCCCTGGACCTTCCTCATGATCGAGGTCTCTGGTGATGGAAGCCCCACCTGCTGAGAGCTTCCAGCCAATCGGAAGCGATGGCTGCTGACGGCCCCCACCCGAGGCCCAGGAACATCACGGGACCCCTGGTCAAAAGCGAGTGAGGGCGGGATGGAATCACAGGAGGGAATTGGGGCAGGCGAGGTGGTGTGGGTGAAGGAGGGTTGTGAGTGAGGGCAGGTTTCCAGCTGCCACCCCGCTCCCCCCTCCCCCCACCCCGATGCCAGGTCTCCTCATCAATTAGGCAGAGTCTAATTTTACCTCGCTACCGTCTGCTGTGAATCCTGCATCACCTCTTTCTGCTCTCCATCTTAATCGGGGCGGGTGGAGGGGATTCTCTCGGAAGCCTGCAGCTGGATGGGAGTTGTGGATGGGGCGACGGGGGGGGAGGGGAGGTGGAAGTGATTTTCAACACCAGGGCGTGTTTAATTGTGCTTCTCCTGGCCCACAAGCAGTGCTGTAAAGGCACTCACCTTTTTCACCCAGCAGTCCCCACCTCTCTCTAGCTGTTGGATTTGTTACCCACCTAAACTACAGCAGAATAGATGTGTCGGGGTCGGGTTTGCAATTTAAAACAATTTCACATCCCACAAAATCTACCTTTTTGTAAGTTACTCTATCTCTGGAAAACTTTCACATTGCTCAAAGTTTTTTTTATCCTTAATTTGATCTCAGCCAACTTCTTATCCTTTCTAATCCTTTCCTAAATCCTTCATAGTTGTCCTCCCTTTTTCATTTATTGGCTGCCTCATTATCAGGAAATAATTCTTCTGTTTCAAATTTGATTCAGTCTCCCTATAGACCTATGGAACTTCAATATTCAAAACTCTTCCTTATTTTGTTGACAGGAAGTTAAGTTATTTAACACATATCCTTTTGATTTCCTGTTTAATATCTCCCATTTCACTTTATGATTCTATTTGCCCACTTTTCCTTCCATTTAATATTGACCAGGTCCATTTTTATCTTGCTTGTATCTTCCTCATCAACTGCCTTGTCTTTTCCGTTCCATTCTAACACTGATTCGAATCATTTTGTGATCACTCTTTTTCAAATATTCCTCTGCATTATGACTGTCGAAGTGCGTCCCTCCTTGCTCCTGAAGCAGGTAGAATATTCCTTCCTTCTTCCGTCACGGAAATAACCACAAATTGACTGAGTATTGGACCAGCCAACTTTTTAGCCATGCCAAATTCCGGCTTATTTTTGTATTATAACTCTATTGTCAACGTACACCTCTACAATCTTCCTATAAATAACTTGCTCAATTTTCTTTTCTACATAAATAAAACTGGAGTGTAATGTATGTAATCAACATGGGAAGATTTTGTTTAATTAACTTGCTGAAGCTTTTTTTGAGGAGGTAACTATAAGAAGGATGTGGAAAGAGTGCAGAGGAGATTTACCAGGATGCTGCCTGGTTTGGAGGGTAGGTCTTATGAGGAAAGGTTGAGGGAGCTAGGGCTGTTCTCTCTGGAGCGGAGGAGGCTGAGGGGAGACTTAATAGAGGTTTATAAAATGATGAAGGGGATAGATAGAGTGAACGTTGAAAGACTATTTCCTCGGGTGGATGGAGCTATTACAAGGGGGCATAACTATAGGGTTCGTGGTGGGAGATATAGGAAGGATATCAGAGGTAGGTTCTTTACGCAGAGAGTGGTTGGGGCGTGGAATGGACTGCCTGCAGTGAAGGTGGAGTCAGACACTTTAGGAACATTTAAGCGGTTATTGGATAGGCACATGGAGCACACCAGGATGATAGGGAGTGGGATAGCTTGATCTTGGTTTCAGATAAAGCTCGGCACAACATTGTGGGCCAAAGGGCCTGTTCTGTGCTGTACTGTTCTATGTTCTATGTAACAGAGGGGGTCGATAAAGGTGATTTTAAAAAAAATTCAATTGTGGGACATAGGCGTTGCTGGCTGGTCAGCCTTTATTGCCCATCCCTAGTTGTCCTTGAGCTGCCTTCTTGAACCCACTGCAATCCATGTGCTGTGGGTTGATCCACAATGCTGTTAAGGAGGGAAGTCCAGGATTTTGACCCAGCAACTGCGAAGGAACGGCAATGTATTTCCAAGTTAGGATGGTGAGTGGCTTGGAGGGGAACTTGCAGATGGTGGTGTTCCCATTTATCTGCTGCCCTTGTCCTTCTAGATGGAAGTGGTTGTGGGTTTGGAAGGTGCTGGCGAAGGATCTTTGGTGAATTGTTGCAGTGCATCTTGTAGATAGTACACACTGCTGCTACTGAGCGCCAGTGTTAGAGGGATTGAATGTTTGTAGACGTGATGCTAATCAAGTGGGCTGCTTTGTCCTGGATGATGTCAAGCTTCTTGAGTGTTGTTGGGGCTGCACCCATCCAGGCAAGTGGGGAGTATTCCATCTCACTCCTGACTTGTGCCTTGTAGATGGTGGATAGGCTTTGAGGAGTCAAGAGGTGAGTTACTCACTGCAGTATTCCCAGCCTCTGACCTGCTCTTGTAGCCACTGTGTTTATGTGGTGAGTCCAGTTGAGTTTCTGGTCAATGGTAACCCCAAGGATGTTGACAGTGGGGGATTCAGTGATGGTTACACCATTGAATGTCAAGGGGCAGTGGTTAGAGTGTCTCTTATTGGTGATGTCATTGCCTGGCATTTATGTGGCGCGAATGTTACTTGCCACTTGTCAGCCCAGATCTTGTTGCATTTGAACATGGGCTGTTTCAGTATCTGAGGAGTCGTGAATGGTGCTGAACATTGTGCAATCATCAGCGATCATCCCCACTTCTGACCTTATGAAGGAGGGAAGGTCATTGATGAAGCAGCTGAAGATTGTTGGGCCTAGGACACTCCCCTGAGGGATGTCCTGGAGCTGAGGTGACTGACCCTCTACAACCACAACCATCTTCCTATGTGCCAGGTATGACTCCAACCAGCGGAGAGTTTGCCCCAGATACCCATTGATTCCAGTTTTGCCAGGGCTCCTTGATGCCACACTCGATCGAATACAGCCTTGATGTCAAGGGCTAACACTCTCACCCCATCTCTGGGATTCAGCTCTTTTGTCCATGTTTGAACCAAGGCTGTAATGAGGTCAGGAACTGAGTGACTCTGGCGAAACCCAAACTGGGCGTCACTGAGCAGGTTATTGCTAAGCAGGTACTGCTTGATAGCACTGTTGATGACCCATTCTATCACTTTACTGATTGGCAGTAATTGGCCAGGTTGGATTTATCCTGCTTTTGGTGTACAGGACATATTTGGGCAATTTTCCACATTGTTGGGTAGATGCCAGTGTTGTAATTGTCCTGGAAGAGCTTGGCTAGGGGATCCTGTTGATTTAGTGTACATGGACTTCCAAAAGACATTCAATTCAGTTCCACACAACAGACTTCTGAGAAGTGTTATGGTCCGTGGAAGAAAAGGTTCAGAAGCAACGGGAATACAAAATTGGCTGAGTAATAGGCATGGAAAATAGATATTTGATGCGATTCGATTTTGATTTGATTTATTATTGTCACATGTATTAGGATGCAGTGAAAAGTCTTGTTTCTTGTGCGCTATGCAGACAAAACATATCATTCATAGAGTACATGGGGAGAAGGAAAGGAGAAAGTGCAGAATATAATGTTACAGTCATAGCTATGGTGTAGAGAAAGATCAAGTTAATATATGGTAAGTCCATTCAACAGTCTGATGGTAGCAGGGAAGAAGCTGTTCTCAAGTCGGGTTGGTACGTGTTCTTAGACTTTTGTATCTTTTTCCTGATGGAAGAAGGTGGAAGAGAGTATGTCTGGGGTCCTTGATTATGCAGGCTGCTTTTCTGAAGCAGTGGGAAGTGCAGAAGGAGTCAATGGATGGGAGGCTGGTTTGCGTGATGGACTGAGCTTCGTTCACGACCCTTTGTAGTTTCTTGCGGTCTTGGTCAGAGCAGGAGCCATCCCAAGCTGTGATACAACCAGAAAGAATGCTTTCTATGGTGCATCTGTAGAAGTTGGTGAGAGTCATGCCAAATGTTCTTAGCCTCCTGAGGAAGTAGAGGCGTTGGTGGGCTTTCTTAACTAAAGCATTGGCATGGGTGGTGGCGGGGGGGGGGGGAGAACCAGGACAGGTTGTTGGTGAACTGGACACCTAGAAACTTGAAGCTCTCAGCCTCCTCTGGAGGTCCCCAGCATCACAGAAGTCAGCATTCAGCCAATTTGATTCACTCCACAGTTGAGGGCACTGGATAGTGCAAAGGCTATGGGCCCTGACAATATTCTAGCAATAGTACTGAAGACTTGTGCTCCAGAACATGCTGTGCCCCTAGCCAAAATGTTCCAGTACAATTACAACACTGGCATCTACCCGACATTGTGGAAAATTGCCCAGGTTACTCAATTGCCAAGTCTACACTTGATCATCAGTAAAGTGATGGAAGGGGTCATCAACAGCACTATCAAGTGGCACTAGCCCAGCAATAACCTGCTCTGTGACGCTCAGTTTGAGTTCCACCAGGGTCACTCAGCTCCTGACCTCATTCTAGCCTTGGTTCAAACATGGACAAAAAAGCTGAATGCCAGAGGTGAGGTGAGAGTGACTGTCCTTGACATCAAAATCCTGGAACTCCCTTCCTAACATCACTGTTGGTGTACCTAGACCTCAGGAACTGCAGTGGTTCAAGAAAGCATTTCACCACCACCTTCCCAGGGGCAACTGGGGATGGGCAATAAATGCTGGTCTAGCCAGTGATGCCCATATCCCATAAATGAATTTTAAAAAAAGCTTTGGGAGGTGACAATGATCTGGGAGATGGGTTTTCAATATGCAACGATGAAAGGGCCACGGGCATTTTTTTCTGAGCAGAAGTATGATGGTGTCAGATTTGAAGAAAGGAGGACAATACCTGAAGATAAGGAACCATTAACAAGATCAGATAATATGGCAGCCAGTAAAGGAAGCTGGGTGGTTGCTGTTGACTGTTCCATGCGAATAGGGTCAAGGAAGTAGCAGGGGTTGTGTTTGGAGTGGATAAGAGGAAGGAAAAAAACTGCTAAATATTGCCTGGACTAATCCTGCATTGGACACACTTCATGGTACAGATACAGGTAACAGCACTATAAAATTGGGGTGTGTTTGTCCACACCACCCATCCACCAAAAATAAAGAGTGATATGTGACTGACTACAGCACAATGATGGAGTCAGAAACTGGAAATACATGAAGGTTCACATTATGTAGAGATGGGTGCAATTACCCTGACCTGAGTCTGATTGTAGGAGGGAGAGCAAAACAGGATCGACTCGATGATAACTGTTGTTGTTCTGCAGCTGCCTTACTTCATCAATCTGTTTCCAAGGCTTAGAGATGGGATTCCAGGCTTGAAAAGGTGTCTTGATTGTGCTTTGAAAGGTTCAGTAAAAAGGTTCCGGAAAAGTCTCTATGGGCGGAATTTAATGATAATGATTCTAAGTGTCCAGCTAGCGTGAAAATGGGAGAGTTTCTGATGCATTTTTTGGACGAGTTTTCATGTCCAATCTAACATACTTAGTCATTGAAAAAGTGGTGTAGACTGTTTCTAGCTGCTGCAGGCAGTGGGCTGGGCTTAACTCACAACCAGCCTGTAGGGGGAGCTACTGCGCATGTGCAGACCTCTGATCCTGCACATGTGCAATTTCAACAGCAGGGGTCTGACAGAGGGAGAACTTGATGTGGAGATGCCGGCGTTGGACTGGGGTAAGCACACTAAGAAGTCTCACAACACCAGGTTCAAGTCCAACAGGTTTATTTGGCAGCATAAGCTTTTGGAGTCTCGCTTCTTCATCAGGTGAGTGAGGAATTGTGTTCACAAACAGGGCATATACAGACACAACCTCAATTTACAAGATAACGGTTGGAATGTGAGTCTTTACAAGTCTTAAAGGTACAAACAATGTGAGTGGAGAGAGGGCCAAGCACAGGTTAAAGAGGTGTGTATTGTCTCCAGCCAGGACAGTTAGTGAGATTTTGCAAGCCCAGGCAAGTCGTGGGGGTTACAGATAGTGTGACATGAACTCAAGATCCCGGTTGAGGTCGTCCCCATGTGTGCGGAACTTGGCTATCAGTTTCTGATCAGCGATTCTGCATTGTCGTGTGTCGTGAAGGTCGCGATGGAGAATGCTTACCCCAAGATCAGAGGCTGAATGCCCGTGACTGCTGAATTGTTCCCCGACTTGAAGGGAACAGTCTTGCCTAGTGATTGTCGAGTGGTGTTCATTCATCCGTTATCGTAGTGTCTGCACGGTCTCCCCAATGTACCATGCCTCGGGACATCCTTTCCTGCAGGTAGACCTGTATCAGGTAGGCAACGTTGGCTGAGTCGCAAGAGTATGTACCGTGCACCTTGTGGGTGGTGTTCTCACGTGAGATGATGGCATCTGTGTCGATCCGGGATGTCTTGCAGAGGTTGCTGTGGCAGAGTTGTGTGGTGTCGTGGTCACTGTTCTCCTGAAACCAGCAAAGGAGGGGCCACTGTCATACTGAACAGAACGGATTACTGCAAAGAAATGTACCGACAACTGAACAACGAGGAACACTACAGACAGTTACCCACAGATCTGACCAAAGAACACACCCGTCAACTCAACAGACTGATCAAGACCTTTGATCCGGACATCAGAGCACCCTCCGTGCTCTCATCCCATGTACTCCCCGCGTTGGAGATCTCTACTGCCTCCCGAAGATACACAAAGCCAACACACCCGGCCGTCCCATCGTATCAAGCAATGGGATCCTGTGTGAGAACCTCTCCGGCTACATCGAGGGCATCCTGAAACCCATTATACAAAGATCCCCCAGCTTCTGTCGCGACACTACGGACTTCCTACAGAAACTCAGCACACGTGGAGCAGTTGAACCAGGGGCACCCCTCGTCATAATGGATGTCTCGGCACTCTACAGCAGCATCCCCCACGACGATGGCATTGCTGCAACTGCCTCAGTAACCAATGCCGACAACTGCCAATCTCCAGATACAATTCTACAACTCATCCGCTTCATCCTGGACCACAACGTCTTCATCTTCAACAACCAGTTCTTCATCCAGACACACGGAACAGCCATATGGAACAAATTCGCACCTCAATGTGCCAACATCTTTATGCACAGGTTCAAACAAGACCTCTTCACCGCACAGGACCTTCAACCGACGCTATACACTAGATACATCGATGACATTTTCTTCCTTTGGATTAATGGCGAACAATCATTGAAACAACTATATGATGACATCAATAAGTTCCATCCCACCATCAGACTCACCATGGACTACTCTCCGGAATTGGTTGCATTCTTAGACACATGCATCTCCATTAAGGATAGTCACCTCAGCACCTCACTGTACCGCAAGCCCACGGATAACCTCATGATGCTCCACTTCTCCAGCTTCCACCCTAAACATGTTAAAGAAGCCATCCCCTATGGACAAGCCCTCCGTATACACAGGATCTGCTCAGATGAGGAGGATCGCAACAGACACCTCCAGACGCTGAAAGACGCCCTCATAAGACCAGGATATGGTGCTCGACTCATCAATCGACAGTTCTGACGTGCCACAGCGAAAAACCACACCGACCTCCTCAGAAGACAAACACGGGACACGGTGGACAGAGTACCCTTTGTTGCCCAGTACTTCCCCGGAGCAGAGAAGCTACGACATCTTCTCCGGAGCCTTCAACATGTCATCGATGAAGACGAACATCTCGCCAAGGCCATCCCCACACCCCCACTTCTTGCCTTCAAACAACCGCACAACCTCAAACAGACCATTGTCCGCAGCAAACTACCCAGCCTTCAGGAGAAAGTGACCACGACATCACACAACCCTGCCACAGCAACCTCTGCAAGACGTGCCGGATCATCGACACGGATGCCATTATCTCACATGAGAACACCATCCACCAGGTACACGGTACATACTCTTGCGACTCGGCCAACGTTGTCTACCTGATACACTGCAGGAAAGGATGTCCCGAGGCATGGTACATTGGAGAGACCATGCAGACGCTATGACAACGGATGAATGAACACCGCTCAACAATCACCAGGCAGGAGTGTTCCCTTCCAGTCGGGGAACACTTCAACAGTCACGGGCATTCAGCCTCTGATCTTCAGGTAAGCGTTCTCCAAGGCAGCCTTCATGACACACGACAACGCAGAATCGCTGAGCAGCGACTGACAGCCACATGAGGACAGCCTCAACCGGGATCTTGGGTTCATGTCGCACTATCTGTAACCCCCACGACTTGCCTGGGCTTGCAAAATCTCACTAACTGTCCTGGCTGGAGACAATACACATCTCTTTAACCTGTGCTTAACTCTCTCTCCACTCACATTGTCTGTACCTTTAAGACTTGATTACCTGTAAAGACTCACATTCTAACCATTATTTTGTAAATTGAGTTTGTCTCTCTGTATGCCCTGTTTGTGAACACAACTCCTCATTCACCTGATGAAGGAGCGAGACTCTGAAAGCTTGTGCTGCCAAATAAACCTGTTGGACTTTAACCTGGTGTTGTGGGACTTCTTACCGAGGGAGAACTGCCAGGCCCCTGTTGCTGCAGGCAGCCTCACAAACAAATCCTCCCCCGCCTCCCACAATCGCTGAGGCCCATGGCTGATCGCGAGCCCCACAACACACAAACATCTAGCCTCTGCCGCCCAGACCAGTCACGCCCCCCCGCCCCAGAAAACCAGCTCTCATAAAATTATGAGAACTGAGAAATCAGGCGTGACTCATCGCTGGGTGGGGCGAACTGGTAAAATCCCTATGGATTCGACACCATTATTTTATTTTTGGGAACATTTGAAAGTACTATGCAAGTCAAACATTGCATTAAAAATTATCTGCTGTTTGTCTTTTGTGTCTGACTGATTCTAAATGTTGTACAGATTTACCGATATTTTGTCAAAGTGTCAACTTGGGGATGGGAAAAGTGGAAGGTAACCCACCAGCTGCACTGCTGGCTTTTCCCACTGCATTTTCAAACTGTTTGACAAAAAGAAAATCGAAGGAGTGGGTCCCACAACCTCACACTGGTGGGAGGTGCTCACGGAATGGACCATTTAACAGTGGGGGGGGGGGGGGGGGGGGGGTTGGGGAGGTGGGGGAGGACTATTGGGTATAAAGTTCTGATATGCATAATTAAATAGATCCAAATTGGGAATTCGACTTTTAAAATCAGAATTCTCGTTATGTCACTGCTGGTATGGACAATCAAGCGAGGAAATCCTATTGGTGTTAAAGCCAGTCTGGTGCTTGATTCTCTCCACCCCCCCCAAAAAACAGGGAGAAAAATCCTCCTGCCTTATTATAAATAAATGTTTTAGCCTGAGGTAATTCTGTATGTTGAACAGGTAGGAGTGCCTGAGGAGCCGATGTAACCACTAATGTAAAACATCACAGCAAATGTCTTCTAGATTATCAGAGACACGGCCCTGTCAATGAAAAACTGAATTTTACTGCAAGCAGGAAAATAGGAGAAAACTCAAACGATGAAACTAGACATAATGATTAAGTAATTAACTGAGCTTTCAATTTATTCACAATGATAATTAAGGCGGCATTCACCTTTCAAATACACAAGAGAAAGAATATTCAGTACAGTAGCCAGGAATTATAATTCTGTTTCATGGAACATAATAAAATATCTCAGATTGCACTGATCCAGTCATATTTACTTTGACTCTGTTTGGTTTCTATATTTAATCTGAAATACTGAGCCGTATTTGCAAAGTGATTGTGAATCTGGCCACCATACCTACAAGGAGGCAACATGTGTGGCAGTAATTTCATGTGGAGGTGTTGGGGAGGGGTAAGAGGACTCATTCAGTATAAAATGATCCAAAGTACTAACCATTTGCTTATGTGGTCCCAATTTGGAATAAATCCAGTTTTCATTCAGAGCTTCCTCTGAAGGTGGCATTATTTCAAGTTTAATAATGGTTTTACGCAGGATGAATATTTTCATAGAATCATAGAATCCTACAGTGCAGAAGGAGGACATTCGGCCCATCGGGTCTGCACCGACCACAATCCCACCCAGGCCCTATCCCCATAACCCCAATCATTTACCCTAGCTAGTCCCCTGACACTAAGGGGCAATTTAGCATGGCCAATCCACCTCACCCATCATTTTCATTTGTATTTTCAGATCAGATTAACAGTGAATTAAAACTGAATGATTCCATGACTGGGACTAATACTGTCACCAGTTAACCTGGCAGTAAATATGACGAGTTGATATTTTGGTTTTATTTGTTTAATAACACATTTACCATTAATAAAATTGCATTTTTTCATGATACCAAGATCATTTTGACTATGGGGGAGGGAGAGGGCAGTGATAGCGTAGTCACAATTTACACTTTATGTAAATCCAGTAGCATATTTACTATCTGATTAATCATCTATCACGTATGCAGCATGATTTTTGTTTGCATAAAGTGGTTGCAATGTACACAAGTCACCTTCACGACGATGATGTTCAAATTCTAGATGGTGCTGCTGCATTCCTGATTTTCGTTACTGAGCCTCGTACCAACTCCAAAAGGAGAAGCAGTTCAAGCTCCGAAGATAAAAGCAAAATACTGCAGATGCTGGAAATCTGAAATAAAACCAGAAAGTGCTGCAAAAACTCAGCAGGTCTGGCTGCATCCATGGAAAGAGAAGCAAAGTTAAGGTTTTGAGTCCAATATGATGCATTGGCTTTTTCTGATGCGAAATGTTAACTCTGTTTCTCTTTCCACAGATGTTTCCAGACCTGCTGAGTATTTCCAGCAATTTTTTTCATTTCACACTCCAAAGAGGTAGATCACTTGTATAAATTCACCCCATACGAATCTGTGCAGCCATTCACAATTAGAAGCTAAGATCAATCAACATAATCTATCCCATCCTTCCTGGCATATATTTGGAAGGGGGTGGGGTTCGGGTAGAGGAAACGTTTTAAATTTCAGTCATCCATATAAGCACATTTACTGCATGGCTGACACAAATCCAAACTAGATTTGATAATGCAAAGTCTACCATACTTTAATAACGATTTAGGAATTCATTTTCATGAACATTTCGCATATTTAAATTATTACATGCCATCTTTAAAAATAAAAAATACATAAACTCTTCCATAATTTTTCTCACATTCTCCTCCCCTGTCACCTGGAGGCTATTTCTTATCATGGATTGTCATAATCTCTGCTTGCTCAAAAGAATTATTCTGAAGTGACAACAAAGAAAGCAGTGACAGATAGGAGCGATGCTCTCTTGTCTTCATTGGACACTTGACACCAGTCAACGTGGTCATGTGTTGATTTCTTCAAGCACAACCATTTCTAGTACTAGGATTTTTCATATATAACATATATATATCAAATATATATATATATATTTGGCTAATTCAAAACAATGGTGTTTGATGACCATTTCAAATTCTTAAACATTTAAAACTGAATAATTTCACTTGTTGGAAACAATTATTTTTATATATACACCAACAAACATTAGCATATACAATGAGCGCCATACTAATTAAACAGCCACCTGCCTTAAAACAGTAACCTGGATCTTTCCTGAAGGTGACCCACTCATTTGGGTTTTACCAAATTGGCCAATGTACCAGTATAGCTTCTCCCCTTGGAAGGGCTATTGCATTAGAGGAACTGTTCATGGTCATTAGAGATGACTTTCAAATGACGGTGGCCTGTCAGCAAAATTGATAGGTGCTTCGGACTCCAAGGAGTAAATGATTCAGAAGAAATGAATGACATTGGTCTCATCTCATTCATCTTTAGCTGCCCAGACTGAAGGCTGGGATCTGTTAGCTTGTTTGCAACTGGATAAAAGATGCTGGGAAGAGACCTTTTCTGTGTGGCTGCCCATCTATGTAGCCATTCTACCAAAGGAGAAAAAAAGTGAAAAGTTAAATCAAGTCAACATTTATTGAAACACTGCAATGTGATATCCAAGGTGTGTGATTATTTTGTAGGATTTAGCTAATTAAAAATCCTCAACATCGTGTCAGCTTAATTCAGTACTCTTATCTCCAAATCAGAACGTTATGGGTACAAAACCCATTCCAGGGCTTGAATGAACTACGTAATATACTTAATTGCAGTTCAGAATGAGTGCTGCATTGTTGGAGATGCTGGGGGTCATTTTTGCTGAAGTTTGATTGAAAAAAAACAAGCAACTAGCAGTGGAAAACCAGGTGGACACTTTGGACATCCCTCAATGCCAAATGGGTGACTGATTTGTCAACTGGCCTCCTGTACTGTAATGACTCAGTAACTCATTCAATTTTCAGGTGTGCCTTTAAGTGAACACTCAGCAACCTTGCTCAAAGTAGGAAGGAGCAATGCAAGTTGGTGTAGGTTCATAACTACCATGTACAAATGTGAAGAGCATGCACTGTGTACACGAGATCAATTGTACTAGATTTGGAGCAGTTTAAAAGAGACATATAGAAGCTGCTTCCAAAAGAGCTTGGGGGTTTGTTTTTAGGAGAGAGTACATTTGTGCAGGGTTTGGGAGGAGCAAAATGACAGGAACCTTCTGCTGGTCTGCTCTTGCCCTTATATCCCAAACCAGATCACACCCTCCTGCTGCTAGTCCTGACCTGCTGACTGGCTCTGCGCGGAAGAGAGAAGACAGAACTTTTTTGTCCTTCTGTGGTGCGCTGCAACTGGGGATCATTTGTCACTTGCAGCTTGCCAATTAAATTCAACTGAGGCCGTTCAAACATTAAAATGGCTTTGAGACTTAGAAATTATACCTGCTGTTTTTTGCATGGACTGTTACGTTAAGATTCCATTTGCCTATTAAAATGGATGTAAAAGATCCCATTGCAATTTTTTTGAAGAATATCAGAGAACTCTTCAAGTCAATATGTTTTATCGTTAACACAACCAAAGACATAATAACTGGTCATTCATCTTATTCATTTTTTGTAGAAACTTTTGTGGGAGTTATCAACACAGACAAAATTAATCATGGATTTTACTGCTTTAGCTGATTTGATGGTTTAAATTGGTTTAATCACAAATTTCCCAGGGCACTAATCTAATTCTGATCTGTGAACTGGTCTAGGTTGTTTTTTTCACTAATTATATGTTTATTGGCTTGTTTACAATATTTCTATTGCCTCAACATATCAAAGAACTTCCCACAACATCTCAGAATTACATGGCAGTCACTCTTCACTAACAACATGCCATAGGCAGCAATGAAAGAAATGACCAGTTAATCTCTGTTTAGTGACACTGGTTGAGAGGAATTTTGGCCAAAACACTAAGAGAATTGCCTGCTATTCTTTGAATTAGCATGGGAATGTCAACTTTCATCCGAATTGGTACACAAACCCTCAGTATTAAATGAAGAATGACTCATCTGGCAAAGAAGTACTCTTCGTACTGCAATTGTCCCTCAGCTTAGACGACATATTCAACTCCTGTGGCACATGTACCCACAATCTGTGATTCAGTGTAGCTATAAACTGAGGCATACCGAAATATCTGTGATTGGAAATTCATGCCCCACGATTGCTTTATTATTCACAGCAGTATGGATTATAATTACGGCAAGATGGAGTATACTGGACGAATGAATGTGCATTTTCTTTTGTCTCAGGTGCAGCCTCTTTTCCAGCCACTGCACTCCACCTTTCCTACAAAATAATTCTACTCCTGATGTAATCATGAGAAACATTTGGGATTCTCCAGACCCGCTAGCTCCCAGCGAATATTGCAATGGCCTGGAGAATCGGACAAAAAAGAACAGGTTTAGCGCCGATCACCAAACCTGTCGTGATGTTCCTGGTCAGCCCTGCCAGTCCCGAGCATGTTCCTGCTGCTAACAGATATATTCAAATTAACTACTTTAAATATAATTAGCGGCTTTGAAACCCAATTCAAATATCTCCCGCTATTCACCTGCTGCCCCAGACGGGTGTGCAGCGAGTCGGGACGCCAGTGTTGGACCCCGAGGATCAAGAAAGCACCACCAATCCCTCAGCAATGAGACACACCCTACCCCCCACACCATGCAAGAATTAGGTTTATCCGACCCAATCCCGCACTCTGCCCCCCTTTCCCCTCAGACCTTCCACTCAGCCTCCCTTCAGGCCATGAGCCTTGGCAGTACCAACAGTGCACTGCCCCCTGGCACTGACACGCTGACCTGGTGCCTTGGGCCCCGAGGGGACTCAAGGAGATAGGTCCAGTGGCCATTTGCCCCTCTACTGCTGCCAGGTTGCGGAGGAAGTATCCCTCAACTCCCACTCACCTGATGAAGGGGCAGCACTCTGAAAACTTGTGGCTTATGCTACCAAATAAACCTGTTGGACTTTAACCTGGTGTTGTGAGACTTCTTATGGCGATTTCAGGCAGCTCTGTGATCAATTTCTGCAGTCCTGCCTGTCAGCTGTATAAATTCTGAAGTGGCCAGGTCACTTTAACCTCCATGCCCCCTGGTCACCTGGCAGGATTTTAAATCATTGCAGCACTCCATTCTGTAGCAGAGATTTCCCTTTTTCCCTGTCAGAAGCTGCAGGTGTGAGCAGACCCCTTTGAAGTCCTCTGACCGAGAGATGTCAATTTCACCAGGTGGGGGTTCTAATCTGTACAGCTGTACACTCAGCCCCAATGTATGCATACAGTTTTGATTTGAAGTGGGGAGTCTGGGACAGAGGGGGATTGAGTGGAGGATCTGAAGGGGGTAGGTTTGGGTCAGGTCATCCTCATGTGCCTGCGTGGTGTGGGAGATGGGGTATTACCCATTATATTTGGGTGGAGGGAGGATGCCTCTCTTCGGTGAGGGGTTGGTGGTGCTCCCCTGGTCAGTGATATCACACTGCCAGCTCAGAGACCATGCACTTCAACTGCAGCGAACTTTGAATATAGATGAATCTCAAAAACATCTGAAACAAAAATGATTTAAACCATTGTGGATGCTGGGGTAATATTTATGGTATTGCTATTGCGGCATTTGATAAGATGCCACATCAAAGGTTATTGCGGAAAATAAAAGCTCATGGTGTAGAGGCTAACATATTGGCGTGGATAGAAGATTGGCTAACTAACAGGAAACTGGGTCATTTGGCAGGGCGTGACGAGTGGCGTGCCACAGGGATCAGTGCTGGAGCCTCAATGCTTTAGAAAAGTAAGAGGTGACTTGATTGAAACTTTAAGACCCTGAGGGGCCTTGACAGGTTGGATGTGGAGAGAATGGGTGAGATTTTACAGCCTCTCTCGTCCCGAATCCATATCCTACCTGAAGTCAATGGATCTTTCCAAGGTCCATCCCTTGCCCGCTCCGATTCCGGTGGCGGGTGAGATGATAAAATTCCAGCTGATGTTTCCTCTTGTTGGAGAAGCTAGCACTCAGGGTCACTGTTTAAATTAAGAAGTTGCCTATTTAAGACAAAGATGAGGAGAAACTTTTTCTTTCAGAGGGTGGTGAGTCTCTGGAAGTCTCTTCCTCCAAAGGCAGTGGAAATAGAGTATTTGAATATTTTTAAGGCAGAGATAGATACCTTCTTGATAAAAGATTATCGGGGTTCGATGGAAAGTTACACTCAGATCAGCCATGATCTTATTGAATGGTGGAGCAGGCTTGAGGGGCTGAATGGCCTACTCCTGATTCCTATGATTGTACTTGATGGAACTACTCATTCTGATCTCATCTGAGTGGCTATTTTCTGTCTTCTGCATTACACAACAATGCAAGCAGTGAGAAAGGAATTATTAGTCATTTCAGTGTAAAGTAATAAGTGCAACAAAGTAAAGTAAACATCAGCATCAAACAGGCCAAAGACTGATGAATGCCTCTGTATGGCATTCAGATAGATACATACCCACCACTCCTGATCCTCCTCTCCAATAACTACTATCACCTCCCCCTCCTTGAATGTAAGCTCATCAGCATGATCTGCTGTGCAATTGTAAATGGCTCTTCCTCTTCGAATTCTGGATTTTATCTGCAAAATAAATAAGCATAATAAAAATAGAAAAAGCGCAAAAATCTCAACAGGGTCTGGC
Source organism: Mustelus asterias (assembly GCF_964213995.1). Classification (NCBI taxonomy): domain Eukaryota; kingdom Metazoa; phylum Chordata; class Chondrichthyes; order Carcharhiniformes; family Triakidae; genus Mustelus; species Mustelus asterias. Next base: position 76,939,663 of record NC_135820.1, on the reverse strand, counting down.
AGCATCTGTGGAGAGAGAAACAAAGTTAGAGTTGAGTCTGTATACGGACTCTGTTTTTCTCTCCACAGATGCTGTCAGACATGTTGGGCGGAATCTTACCAAAATTCTTCAGAGTGTCAGGTTCATAAAAAAGCCGATGTGAAGCTCTCCAGCTCCTCAGACTAATCTTCTCTCCAGATTTTGAGCCTCTTAGACAAAAGAAATGAGCGGGCATGGTTTACATCATCACTCTGGTGAGGCAAGGCCTCATAGAGCCGGCAAGACCCACTCCACAGAGATCCTTTTTACAGGGTGCCCCGATTAGAACAAAAATAACTTTCCCCTGCGCTACCACAGAGATGTTGGGGACTCTTCCCCTCCACCCAAAATCACTGGTATTCCCTCCCCACTTGCCCACCACAATCAATCTCCAACATACCCTCTCCCCACAACCCCATCCTCTCACTCCCCCAAACATTCATCACCGGCATTCCCTTCCATAAGACATAGGAGCAGAATTAGGCCACTCGGCCCATCGAGTCTGCTCTGCCATTCAATCATGGCTGATATTTTTCTCATCCCCATTCTCCTGCCTTTTCCCCCTAACCCCTGATCCCCTTATTAATCAAGAACCTATTTCTGTCTTAAGGACACTCAATGACCTGGCCTCCACAGCCTTCTGCAGCAAAGAGTTCCAAAGATTCACCACTCTCTGGCTGAAGAAATTCCTCCTCATCTCTGTTTTAAAGGATCACCCCTTTAATGTGAGGTTGTGCCCTCTGGTTCTAGTTTTTCCTACTAGTGGAAACATCCTCTCCACGTCCACTCTATCCAGGCCTTGCAGTATCCTGTAAGTCTCAATAAAATCCCCCCTCATCCTTCTAAACTCCAACGAGTACAGACCCAGAGTCCTCATCGGACAATTATCACTGGCATTCATTGCCAACGCCCCTCCACCCACACACATGAATGAACCCCCCCCATGAGGCTTCTACTAGTGTCTGCCCTGGAACTGCCCCGTGGCACAGATGCCTCTTATTGCTGAGGACCAGGCTGGCCAGTGGGTTCCCCGAAATGAACTCATCTTTCAGATGGGTGAATCCTGCCTGACAGATGCTGCCAGTGCCAGCGGGAAACACTCCCGTTTTCCTGCTGGCATGGGCACTTAGTCCCAATTCGGGAGGAAAAATTAGAGTACGAAAGAAAGGTAGCTAGAAATATAAAGGCAGATAGTCGGAGTTTCTATAGATTCTTCAATAAAAAAATCAACAAGCTGTGCACTGATCCTATAGAAAGTGAGTCTGGGGAATTAATGATGGCAAGTAAGGAGATGACAGACGAATTGAACAGGTATTTTGCATCAGTTTTCACTACAGAGGATAAAAGTAACATCCCAGAAACAGCTGTAAATCAGGAAATGGAAGGAAGGGAATAACTCAGGAAAATTACAATCATCAGGGAAGTGGTACTTAAACCATTGGAGCTGCGGGCTGACAAATTCCTGGGTCCTGATGGACTTCATCCTAGGGTCTTAAAAGAAGTGGTGAGTGAGACAGTTTATGCATTGGCTTTAATTTTCCAGAATTCCCTGGATTCACTGATGAAGTTTGAAAGGAAACTTCTAAACGGATTGGAAGAATTTCTGCAATATTTTGTCTGGATTTTGCTGGTACAGCAGTCCCCTCATGGCAAACAATTAACAATGCACCATCAGGTCCGCTATCTTTACCACCCTGGAGCGCTGCCAGTCCGTTCGGAATCCAGGGGTGGGGCACCCTCAGAATTTAGATTGATTGGGGGAAACCACGACTAGGCAGCCAGATGCCAGCAATCAGGGAGGGAAGATATAGGATTAGTGGCACAGTTGCCATGTGGTCAGTCATTACCACTGGTGGAGCCCCTCAGTGGACTATCGAGTGCCCCAATAGGAGGACCCCACCCCTGCCCCTAAAGCCAGTAGGTTTCCATTGAGAGATTTCCCGATGCCTCTCTTTCGCTGGATCTTCTCCAAAAGGACCTCCTGTCTCAAGACCAGAATTGTGTGCACCCTCTTCCTCAGTCTCTAGCCATTCTGCAACTTGCTGTTACGTGTCAGCTTTTGCACCCCGCACCTTTGGTGGAAGCGGGTGCATGGATCCTACATACACTGCTCCACTAGAATTGCTCCCAATCATTGCTACAATACTAAATCTGCTAGTGCCTGTTATAACAACTTCAGGCAAGTTCAAATAATGGTAATCAGTAATTGGGCCTAAAATTGCATGCTAAGTCCAGACTTTCGAACAGGTATGTCTTATTAGCACAACACTCATTTAAGTGTCTGTCTTCATCCTTTCATCAAAATAAGCTCCTTGGTCACAAGGTGATGAGCCAAAAGTCGTGGAGTTCAGCAATGTACTGAAATTATAGTAATTAAATTATTGCTGAATGTTGTAGAACTCAATGGTGATCAAGTCTATGGCAACTGATTAATATTTAACAGGAGACTTTTAATATTTTCACCCATTCCTATTCGATTCTGTTACAGATTTCACCCCATTTGATGATTATCTGAGTAATCTGCTTCATTCATCTTCAAAATGTTCAATGTTTTAACAAACTAGCAGAGTGCCACACTGCTAACCATTTCCATTTGCCAAAACAATGTTAATTTCTTACCACACTCATTTTCCGGGGAAGAGGTATTGGGTTTCCAGGCACAGCGTATATATCATTATTTGGTTCAGCAAAGGAAGACCTTGAAGGTGAAGTAACAAGCCACAGTGACCTCTGGCTGGCCTCTGGAACATTTTGAGATCTTTTGGGTATGGAGTAGAGTTGTTCAGGCTTCTTCTGAACCACTAGAAAGTATTGTATTCAAAGAGATCACAATCTAATAACGAAATTATTTACTTGCACAATATTTCCAACTTTTTAACTGAAGTAACAGATTATTGACTAAAATCTATATTTGTAGCCTAAGAATGGAAGATAAATACAAGTAAAAGTACCAAATACAAAGTACACTGTAATCTGTGCACACTCCCAAAAAAAATCAGCATTAATAATTCCCCCTTTAGGCTGCCGGAAGGTTCAGTGGGATTTCTAGCCATTTTGCCAGCAGGATCTGCCAGTCCTGCTGACGGCATTCCCCCATCTTGGGTTCCCCGGGAGTGCGAACTATGGAAAATCCCATTGACGTTAGTGGGACGGGAACATCCCACCGTCAGCCAATCTCTGCCACCACAGCATACACCATTGGGAGGGGGGGAATCCTGAATCCGGCCCATTGTTTAACTGTACCACCCAGTGTGGTTCTGAACCTCACAAACCAGCTTCAATCTCTCAGTCCTGAGTAAGATGAACTTTTAAGCAGGGATTGGGAACCGGACATGGGGGCCGGTTTCACGTCCCAACCTTACACAATGTGCTTTAGGCACAGACCAGATGATTTTGGAGTTTTAGCAGCATTGTTTGGAGCAGTTGCAGCCTGTGCAAAAAACTGTCTGTTGGACGTGTGTGTGCGTGTGTGTTGGTAAACAGCTTTGCTAGCCATTTCCTGCTCTGTGATTCAATGTTCTTCACAAATTCTGGATAAATCTCATTGACCCCCGACTGTTCCCTGCTGAATTCCAAATGCCACAGCTGCCTGGCCATGATCCCTGGGGGGAGGGGGCACAGCCACACCCATGGCTCAATAGCCATTGTGGAAGTTGGGTGACAAGTGGGGGTTTTTGCGTGATCCATCATGCCTCCCACACCCAGAGGCCACTATGTTGGTTTGGATGTGGTGATCAACGTGGGCTGCCACATTGTCAACTGGAAATCTCAATTGGCATGGGAACTGGCCTTAAAAGGCCCTTAATTAATTGGCCTAAATTGGCTACCCGCACATTGCCTACAGCAGCCAATCAACTCTAAATCAGAATCTTTCAAAATGTCCTGGGATCGTGGCAGAGAACTGTCACTGAGGACAGTCATGCCAAATTGCATGCCCACCTGGACCCCAGCCTGTTTTAAAAATCCAACCCCCGATTCAGCCAATGTGGTGGAAGGAATGCTCAATTATCTCAGCATTTCTGAATTAGAGAGGGGAAAAATTCTGACCAGCCATGCGGACTGATTATTCTCAAATGACATTCCTTACATCCCCCTCCCTCCTGCTCCAACCACCCATCATCCCCCCTCGACCACCCAGCCCTTTGGAAAGTATGCCTTTGGGCAATGGATAAGAACAAGGACAACCATAGAACCATAGAAAATTACAGCTCAGAAACAGGCCTTTTGGCCCTTCTTGTCTGTGCCGAACCATTTTATGCCTAGTCCCACTGACCTGCACTTGGACCATATCCCTCCACACCCCTCTCATCCATGAACCCGTCCAAGTTTTTCTTAAATGTTAAAAGTGACCCCGCATTTACCACTTTATCCGGCAGCTCATTCCACACTCCCACCACTCTGTGTGAAGAAGCCCCCCGTAATATTCCCTTTAAACTTTTCTCCTTTCACCCTTAACCCATGCCCTCTGGTTTTTTTCTCCCCTAGCCTCAGCGGAAAAAGCCTGCTTGCATTCACTCTATCTATACCCATCAAAATCTTATGCACTTCTATCAAATCTCCCCTCAATCTTCTACGCTCCAGGGAATAAAGTCCCAACCTATTCAATCTCTCTCTGTAACTCAGCTTCTCAAGTCCCGGCAACATCCTTGTGAACCTTCTCTGCACTCTTTCAATCTTATTTACATCCTTCCTGTAACTAGGTGACCAAAACTGTACACAATACTCCAAATTTGGCCTCACCAATGCCTTATACAACCTTACCATAACACTCCAACTTTTATACTCGATACTCCGATTTATAAAGGCCAATGTACCAAAGGCACTCTTTACGACCCTATCCACCTGTGACGTCACTTTTAGGGAATTTTGTACCTGTATTCCCAGATCCCTCTGTTCAACTGCACTCTTCAGAGTCCTACCATTTACCCTGTACGTTCTTCTTTGGTTTGTCCTTCCAAAGTGCAATATCTCACACTTGTCTGCGTTAAATTCCATTTGCCATTTTTCAGCCCATTTTTCTAGTTGGTCCAAATCCCTCTGCAAGCTTTGAAAACCTTCCTCACTATCCACTACACCTCCAATCTTTGTATCATCAGCAAACTTGCTGATCCAATTTACCACATTATCATCCAGATCATTGATATAGATGACAAACAACAATGGACCCAACACCGATCCCTGCGGCACACCACTAGTCACAGGCCTCCACTCAGAGAAGCAATCCTCCACAACTACTCTCTGGCTTCTTCCATTGAGCCAGTGTCTTATCCAATTTACTACCTCCCCATGTATACCTAGCGACTGAACCTTCCTAACTAACCTCCCATGAGGGACCTTGTCAAAGGCCTTGCTGAAATCCAGGTAGTCAACATCCACCGCCTTCCCTTCATCCACTTTCCTGGTAACCTCCTCGAAAAACTCTAATAGATTGGTCAAACATGACCTACCACGCACAAAGCCATGTTGACTCTCCCTAATAAGTCCCTGTCTATCCAAATATTTGTAGATCCTATCCCTTATCACACCTTCCAATAACTTGCCCACCACCGACGTCAAACTTACTGGCCGATAATTTCCCGGATTTCTTTTGGAACCTTTTTTAAACAACGGAACAACATGAGCCACCCTCCAATCATCCGGCACCTCCCCCGTGAATACTGACATTTTAAATATGTCTGCCAGGGCCCCTGCAAGTTCAACACTAGATAAGATAAGATTAGGTTTAGACATCATGCTCCAACATTTGAATAGTACAAGTGAGCAAGGAGCAGTGGTAGGCCATTCAGCCCCTCGAGCCTATTCTGCCATTTAATAAGATAATGGCTAGTTTGCTATTGTATGTTAATACTGTGTGTTTTTGCTCATATATCAAAAAGTTCAATCAACTCCATTGCCAGAGCACTGCTGATGCTTTCTGAGAGGATTAAAGGCTCTCTGTCACCTATGATATTTCCTACTTATAAAGGGAGGCAAACTGTTCTATACTACTTTGTATGTATAAAGCAAGATGTGAAAAAACAAACTCTGCCAGCATTTTTTCCTACTTTAAAAAAAAAATCCTTAAATAAAATCTGAGATGAAGGCTCTGCAGAATAGAGAGAGAAATTCCCAAGTGGTGGAAGATGTGCAGTAGCAATCGTACTCAATGTTTGGACATGGTACAAAGAGACTCCCGCAAAGCTGACCATTTAGTGATGAGGGGTTTTCCTTACCTGTCTCCGGTAGTTCTGGGAGAGAATGAAGGCCAGGTAATGCTTTTGGAGACAGTATGCTGAAATTCAAATAGGGAAAAATTATTTAATGGAATGAAGGAAATATTATTTTTTTTACTGTTGTAAATGTTATAAATTTTAATAAAATAAAAATAATTTCCTTCACTTTTGTAAATAACTCTGCATCGTAAATTGTAGTCTGAAAGAAGTGTGTAGGAAACTAGTTATAAAATTGGATAAAGTCCAGCCTCCCTCTCCCCATCCTGTGAAAAAAATCAAAAACACCATCTTGAAATAAATCCCAAACAAGTACAGACATTAGCCTGAATTTTGCAGGCAGCTGCAAAACAATGTTACTTGCCGCTACCTTGATGAAAGCTTCTCTTTTGGAGAGTCGGTGCAGATTCAATGGGCTGAATGGCCTCTTTCTGCACTGTAGGGATTCTATGTGCTAACAGTAAATAGACATGCTGGCTTCAGACTTTTGGGGTGGAAGAGATATAAAGAGGCAGGGAAAGAACAGTAGTTGGTGCGCCATCAGAGAGAAGAGGATGCAGTGTTCTTTACAATCTACCTAATCTGGATGCAGGAGGGAGATGGTCTTTAGTCGAAGAGGTGAAGCCATCTTAAGAATCCCAGAGATTTATCCTGCCATGGTCAGGGGAAAGAAGCATCATTGGAGCAGGTTTTACTGCGAGTAGTGGATTTCTGAAATTCTGCAAAAACTGAGAGGAGTGCCTGAAGATGGTCACTCAAAGTTACTACTTGGTGAAATGGGAAACATGAACCTATTGAAAGCTGGAAGTGACGATGGACTGTGGGGCAGCATGGTGGCATAGTGATTAGTTAGCACCGCTGCCTCACAATGCTAGGGACCAGGGTTCATTTCCCGGCTTGGGTCACTGTCTGTGTGGAGTCTGCATGTTCTCCCCATGTCTGCTCCGGGTTTCCTCCGGGTGCTCCGGTTTCTTCCCACAGTCCGAAAGACGTGCTGGTTAGGTGTATTGGCCATGCTAAATTATCTCTCAATGTGCCCGAACAAGTGCCGGAGTGTGGCAACTAGGGGATTTTCATAGTAACTTAACTGCAGTGTTAATGTAAAGCCTTACTTGTGACAATAATAAAATAAAACTCAGTATAAAAACTCAGAAATGTAATTCAGTGGAGAGTGGACTGTGTGCTAGATACAAAAGTAAAATATTCTGTTCTGTAATTTAAATTCTGTAAGGTAAAGTAACGTTGCCATAGTCCCAGATGATCATAGGTTGAGGGGAGAGCTGACTGGTGGTGATTTAATCTGAGGATCATCATACCTCAGGTGACGGGCAAGAAGAGAGGCCTTCATGAATAACCACAGTTGGTAAGGGAAATTAACCCATACTGTTGGCGTTGCTCTACATCATGAACCAACTGTTCAGCCAATTGAGCTAAACCAACTCCTCAATTTGAAGTATAATCTGCCTATACTAATAGTGTTTTTATTCATTTGTTACAGTAAAAATCTTAAAACATTAAATCTTGTCATGTCATCCTTTTCAGCTATTAACCGGAAGTTCAAATTTCTTTATAAATGTTATTTGTCGCTCCGGGGATTGTAATAAAATCCAGAGGCCTGGACTAATGTTACAGTGCCATACATTCAAATCCCACCACAGCAGTTAGAAGAATTTAAATTCAATTAATCAATAAATATGGATTAAAATGGCAGTCTCATTAATAACGAGCACGAAACTACTGGATTGTAGTAAAACCCATCCGGTCTTTCAAGGAGGAAATCTGCCATCCTTACCCCGTCTGACCTATATGTGACTTCAGAACCATACCAACCTGGTTAACTCTTAACTGCTCTCTGAAATAGCCTAGCAAACCACTCAGTTTTATTGGCTCAGCACTGCCTACTCAAGGGCAATTAGAAGTGGGCAATACATACTATTCTTGTCGTGACACCCACATCCTAAGAATGACGTAAGTAAGTAGATAAACAACCAAACAAATTGAAGTATTCACACACACAAGCCAAGAAGTTAAGAGCATGTAAAATATTTCACTTTTACAACTTCAGATAGTGAAATAAACACAGAACTATGTAAGATCGAAGAAATTAAAAAATGCTTTTAAAAATACGTGGAAGAATGAGGTGTCCCACAAATATAAAACCAGCTTTTCAGGGATATTAATGGTATTTAGCAGTAATTTTGAAGCTAATACATTGCTCAAAAACAAGTACACCTTATTCATCAATATGTAACTTATTCCAGAGATTTTACAATAGGCTTGCAGAATTCGAATTAAAGTTTTTGTTAATTCATGATTGCAACCTATGGAGGAGCAGAGTTTCTGGATTTTCCCGTTATTCTTCACATATCAAAGTTGCTGTCAGTTTAAGTGGAGCAATGATGATGAATGCTGACAGTTTCATTGTAATCAACACAGCAAAATTCAGGTCATTGTGGAATAACAAAATTCAACCTAAGGTCAGCAGGATTGTTAATGTTACACATATTATTAAAAGCAAACAATGAAATATTTTAACAAGATAGCAAAACAAGAGCAACTTAGGGAGTATCTAACCTTGACCTTGGTGAAGATCTGTCCACAGAAGTAGGTGGACTAGATGGTGGAGTAGAATCTAAACATTAAAAAATAATAGAACATTAGTTTATGAACAAATCTACAGTTTAAACTATCAAATTGATAATATAAGCTTAAATAATTTCTTCAAAACATTTCTATTGCCAACTCTTTCCATCTGCAGACTCCATTGCTTATACTAGGTGTCTCTTTAAGAACATAATTTGTCTTCCATATTAAATGCTGTTTTAGTGGCCATTATGCTCTTATTGAGGGTACAGTTGCATTCACTGGGGGCATTTATCTAGTCAACGGCTGAGAGAATCTGGATGTGCTTCTTTCTGCAAAATAAATCTCATTCTAAGCTGTTTAACACACTAGAAGGTGCTGACCATAGTATAGGAGCGACACTTCCTCCCACTCCTTCATAAGGGACATAGCTCAGCAGCACAGAGATTGATCTGGTGTCCTCGACTCCTGTAAGTCACTGGTACTCCAACATGTTTCAAAGTGCATAAAAGTCCTACAATTCCCTTGTAAGTATGAATATTTAGCCTTTTGCTTTAAAGTGGGAAGAAACAACAATGTAGCAGTTCAATTCTATTTATCTTTAAAGTTGGCGAAAACACACCTTCTGCATTATTTTATCTGAGTACAAGTTGTGCAAAAATGTCACTCTTAGCTGACTTTAAATGGAAATTACCAGAAGTAAATAATGGGAATAAAATCTGCAGTTGGTCCAGATGGGAAATAAAGCTCGGCACAACATCGTGGGCCGAAGGGCCTGTTCTGTGCTGTACTGTTCTATGTTCTAATAACAAATGAAGTACTTCTGAAGTTTAGCAATAACTCCTGTGCTGTAGACATGCTTTAAATTTAAATATAAAAGAGTTCTTTCTCAATTTGCTCTTTAAATTACCAGTATAAATGAAACTGAGAATATTCTGCTACTTTCAAAACGTACCAAATGAGGACTGCTTGCGATTCAGCGGGCTATGAGGTACTGCTGGTGTGGGTTCAGACAATGTCCGTTTATGCTTGGTTGTCAGCGGAGGCAGGGGTGGTCGTTTCTTAGTTGAAGGACTGTCTGAGATAAAGACTATACTTCCAGAGGGAGGATTGAGGGTAGAAGGTGGTGGTGGAGGCGGAGGTGGAACACTTGGGGCTACAAAAGCAACAAAATCCAGATAAATTAACTTTGCATAAATGTTTTGTTGAGGAAGAACAATTTTCTAAATTTGAATTGTATTAGAATACACACATCTCTAAAACCATGTAAGATTACTGAATATTACATTTTGATAGCAGAAAATTTAGCAAGGTCCAAGTATTCTGAGCAATTATGGCATTACAGGAAATTACAGCAATTATGGCATTACAGGAAAAGGACCTGTAATATATTTTCACTGCTAGACAGTTTTAACTATTAATCTATTTCTGGCCCTTTCCCAAGTTTAACATTCACTGGGTTTCAGAAGTAATTGTATCTGAGAATGCTCTGTCACAGCTAATTATTATGTTAATGACCAAAGCCAAACCTTTGATGGGGATTCTGGGAGGAATAGGAGGACCCTCTGACGAAGGAGAAAAGGGCTGAGGTTCTATACTCTGTGACTGATTGGGCAATCCAGAGAACTGCTCACGTCGGCGCTCGCGTGGTATGCTGGAAGAATCTTTGCTGCTGGCCACTGTGTTAGGCTTCTCCATGCTCTGAGTGTGTTTGCTAGCATGCTGATAACAGCTGAACGGCCTAAGAGAACGTTCCCTTTTAATAGGTCCCTGCTTTTTGAACAGAAGAACAGGAATCTTACACAATGTTACAAAGTATTCTGTAAATACATAAGTTTCTATGTAATAAAACATTTTCAGAGGGAAGGTATTGGTTGTTAGTCTGAGCTACTGCAAAAGGGATTGCAGTGGGGAGAGTAAGGGAATAACCTACACTCAGCATTACAGTCAAAAAAATGCTAAGCAAATGGGTACTAAAGACATCAGTCAAAGATACTTCATTATGTCTTGTTTCCACTAGGAAGACTACAGAATATAACGATATACATACAGATGGTAAAAGTTGTTTAACTTTTACATTGATCCCCAGTAGTTTTGCATTATTCTCAGCATATTTTGTGCAATTGTATAAAATAGATAATAGCAAATTGACAACCTGTTATACATCTTTCCTGATTTTTATTTCTATTGACATTAGGTTAAAGATCACATGTTTTACAACATCACGCACAGTAATTTGTTATTCTTTAATGAGGTGTGGCCACCATTGGCACGGCCAGCATTTGTTGTCTATCCCTAGTTGCCCTCGAACTGAGTTTCTTGCGAGACCATTTCAGAGGGTAGATGAGAGTCAACCACATTGCTATGGGTCTGGAGTCACATGTAGGCCAGACCAGGTAAGGATGGCAGATTTCCTTCCCTAAAGGACATTAGTGGACCAGATGGATTTTTATTTCAATTGACAATTTCATGGTCACCATTACTGAGGCTAGTTTTCAATAACATTTTTTTAAAATTAATCACCCGTGTTCACAAAGCATTAGCCTGGGCCTCTGGATTACTGGTCCTGTGGCATTACCACTACCCTATCATCTCCCCTTACTCTACTATTATTAAAAGTTAGGAATGTCAACTTTGGAAACATTTGCTGATGGTCATTTTTTGTAGTGGACCTGTGCGCACTAGGCTCTGGATTGCAGCAGTTAGCTGATAGAAAATACTATTATCTGATCGATCTGTGATGGAGTTTGACAGAGTTAATTTTAACTCAAGGTGGAAATTGGAGGTGTGGGTGCTAGAGCAGAATATGGCTTATTGCTGGTGCCAGCTTTTGCTGGAGGGTCAGAAACTGTCCCAATCATGATTAGGCACCATGGTTAAAACAACACGTGCAAATAACACCATGGTAACAGTGTCATTTAAATGGGGTCTCTGCTACTTCGGGATGGGCTGCCTCTCACTGTCTGAATTCAGTGGTGGAGGGAAGGAATATGTTGGGGGATTGCAGAGGAAGTGGGGTGGGGCAGGGGGTGGAGGAGGATGGATTTGTTAAAATCACCCTTAGGTTACAGAGGTGAAAAACATGGGCTTAGTTGCTGCATCATCCAATTCCCTAAAAGAGGATTTGTACAAATGTGAATTAAGGAAAGCCAACACAGATTTGTCACATTATACCCAACTGACGTGATTGAGTTTTTTTTGATCAGGTAATAAAGAGAATTTAGGGGTGGCACGGTAGCACAGTGGTTAGCACCGCTGCCTCACAGCCGCAGGGACCCGGTTTCAATTCCGGCCTCGGGTGACTGTGTGGAGTTTGCACACAGTCTACATGGGTTTCCTCTGGGTGGTCTGGTTTCCTCCCACAGTCCAAAGATGTGCGGGTTAGGTGGATTGGCCATGCAAAATTGCCCCTTAGTGTCGGGGGGATTAGCAGGGTAAATCCATTGGGTTAGGGCCTGGGTGGGATTGTTGTTGGTGCAGGCTCGATGAGCTGAATGGCCTCCTTCTGCACTGTAGGGATTCTATGATTCTACGAATAATGGCAGACATTAGATCTCTTTTTTAAAAAAGCTGATATTTCTGTCATGGTGAGCATGTGATGTTTAGACTGTGCTCCAATGCAATGAAGAAAATCCAAATTCCGTAATAAGTAAGACTTATGAGGGTAATGCTTGATGTGGTGTACACAGACTTCCAAAAGGCATTTGATAAAGTACTACTTTAGAGCAAAGTTGAAGCCCATGGAATAAATAGGAAAGTGGCAACATGCATACCAAACTGGCTAAGTGACAGGAAACAGAGAGCAGGGTGAATGGTTGTTGTTGGTCTGGTGAAAGCTATGCTCTTTAAGAAGAAGGTGAAAGCTCTAGAGAGGGTGCAGAAAAGATTTACAATAACGGGACCAGGGATCAGTTACATTTTTTAAAAATTCATTCGTGGGACATGTGCATCGCTGGCTGGCCAGCGTTTATTGTCCATCCCTGGTTGCCCTTGGAGGGCAGTTGAGAGTCAACCACATTGCTGTGGCTCTGGAGTCACATGTCGGCCAGACCAAGTTAGGATGGCAGATTTCCTTCCCTAAAGGACATTAGTGAACCGGATGGGTTCTTCCAACAATCGACAATGGTTTCATGGTCATCAGTAGTTTCGTAATTCCAGATATTTTTTACTGAATTCAAATTCTACCATTTGCTGTGGTGGGATTCAAAACCAGGTACCCAGAACATTAGCTGAGTTTCTGGATAGTCTAGTGATAATACCACTAGGCCATTGCTTCCCCATCCATGTATAGATTTAGAGAAGCTGGGGTTTTTCTCCTTAGATTAGAGAATGTTGAAAGGAGATTTGATAAGCACAAGAACATATAAATTAGGAACAGGAATCATAGAATCATAGAATCATAGAATCCCTACAGTGCAGAAGGAGGCCATTCGGCCCATCGAGTCTGCACCGACCACAATCCCACCCAGGCCCTACCCCCACATATTTTACCCGCTAATCCCTCTAACCTACACATCCCAGGACTCTAAGGGGCAATTTTTTTTAAACCTGGCCAATCAACCTAACCTGCACATCTTTGGACTGTGGGAGGAAACCGGAGCACCCGGAGGAAACCCACGCAGACACGAGGAGAATGTGCAAACTCCACACAGACAGTGACCCGAGCCGGGAATCGAACCCGGGACCCTGGAGCTGTGAAGCAGCAGTGCTAACCACTGTGCTACCGTGCCGCCTTGAATAGACCATTCAGCCCTTCAAGCCTGCTCCGGCATTTAATAAGATCATGGCTGATCTGATTATGGCCATGTTCACACCTACCTTTCATCCCCCATTTATCAAAAATCTATTGACCTCTGCCTTAAAAATATTCAAAGACTCTGCTTCCTGTACCTTTTGAGGAAGAAAGTTCCAATGACTCTCAAACTTCAGAGAGAAAAAAATTCTTCTCATCTCTGTCTTAAATGGGTGACCTGTTATTTTTAAACAGTGAGCTCTAAAAGTCATGAGTTTATAGAGAGAAATGTTCTCATTGGTGGAACGGTCAAGAACCCGAGGACACCAATTTAAGATGAATGGCAAGAGTCAATAGTGACATGATGAAAAATATTTTTTACACAGTGAGTTGTTAGGATCAGAAGGCACTGTCTGAAAGTGTGGTGGAGGCAGTGTCCATCATGGCTTTCAAAAGGGAATTGGAGAGAAATTATTTTCAGGATTATGGGAAAAAGGTGGAAGAGTAGCACTAGCTGAGTTCTTTTTGTGGAGAGGCAGCATGGACACAATGGGTCAAATTAATACCTTTGTGCTGTAACCATTCGCTGATTCTATTCTGTGACTTTAATTTAAAATAGAAACAGAAATAAACTGACCTTTTCATCGAGATCATCATCACTCTCATAATAATCATCCTGTCCCAGTCGCCACTCATACTCCACGTTAGTATGTAGATTAAACTGGTGCAGTTTTGCCTGAGTCAACTTTCAAACAAACAGAGGATCATTAGATAATTAATGATTTTAGAGCATCAAGGAAGCAATAAATCTTCAAAGCACAAAATAAATATTTTATTTTGTATGCCTTCCCCTCCAATTTTTTCCTTCTTATCTGCAAGTGATGCAAGCTGAAGCCCTTTGTTTACATATCCATAAGTGTTTTTCACATTTGCATTTGAACAGCCATTATTTGGATTATTTGACTGTGGAGATCACTGATGTACTAAGAGAATACTGTACGGTCAAAGGTGCCATCTTTTGGATGAGATATTAAACCTTTTACCCTGTCAGGTGAAATAGTTCACTTGACAGGGTAAACTAGTCATAAGATGTGCGGGTTAGGTGGATTGGCCATGCTAAATTGCCCCTTAGTGTCAGGGGGACTAGCTAGGATAAATGCATGGGGTTATGGGGATAGGGCCTGGGTGGGATTGTGGTTGGTGCAGACTCGATGGGCTGAATGGCCTCCTTCTGCACTGCGGATTCATGATTTCAAAGGTGAACAAGTGAACTCACCTTGGTGCCATGGTAAATGTTTATCCCTCAACCAACATCTTTGTGGGATCTTTTCCACACAAATTGACCTTCAGCATTCCCACACTACAGTGGTGACTTTCTTTCTCTTTTCCCTGTATTTTGCTACAACTGGAATCATAGCACTTCAAAAATCAATTCACTGTGTTAAGTGCTTGGAGTTGTTTTAACATGCTAAGGGTCTTCATATAAAATAAATAAAAATAATACTGGAATTATATTCATCAATTCATTTCAATCAAGGCAATAAATAGGAAGAAAAAATAAATGACTATTTCACCTATAGATACGTATGAGTATAGCAGATAACCAAACTCAAAGGTTGACTGATTCTGACACTATTTGGCATGATGAATACATTACGCCAGAAAATCTAATTAAGAGCTGCCAAAAAGCAGGACATAGAATCATAGAATCATAGAAACCCTACAGTGCAGAAAGAGGCCATCTGGCCCATCGAGTCTGCACCGACCACAATCCCACCCAGGCCCTACCCCCATATCCCTACATATTTACCCGCTAATCCCTCTAACCTACGCATCTCAGGACACTAAGGGGCAATTTTAGCGTGGCCAATCAACCTAACCGGCATATCTTTGGACCTCAAAACTGTCTCGAAACTGCTTTCCACAATTTGTCAACACAAACAGAGACAACCATTTTTGTCACCAATTCTAATGGCTGGTCAATTAGGGTTGTTGCCCTATTCCCTGATCTTATTGGAAAAGTAGTAAAGGAGCCTCCCAAACCCACGACCTCTACCACACAGCAGGACAAGGGCAGCAGATATATGGGAACACCACCTGGAAGTTCCCCTCCAAGCCACACACCATCCTGACTTGGTAATATATCCCTTCACTGTTGCTGGATCAAAATCCTGGAACTCCTTTCCTAACAGTACTGTGGGTGTACCTGCAATACATAGACAGCAGCAATTCAAGAAGACTGCTCATCATCACCTTCTCAAGGGCAATTAGAGATGGGTAATAAATACTGGCCTAACCAGCAACACCTGAAAAGTAATATAAAAACTACCCTGCATGACATCTCAGCTGTAAGAAGTGTTTAAAACAAACACAGCTTGATAAACTAATCACCAACAAATGTATTATTAAATAGCCAGCCTTTATAAACAAGGATTTCTTTATTATTTTGAACTCTTACCAGCTCTTCACAGTGTTGGTGTTTCAGTCTCCGAGCAATATCCATAGCAGTCTCCCCATCTTCATTTACTGTTGAGAGTTATGTCATGTAAAGATTTAAATTTTTTTAAAAGTCCAGTTTATTAACTTTAGATGGTGATCTTTGAGATTCATTTAAAAAAATCCATTAGAATAAACCAGGGCAGCGGCACATAAAACATGAGAGATGCCCAACTCACCACCATTCTGCCCACATGAGCAGTACTCCATAATACAGTGAGTATTACAGTGGGCACTGCAATCAGCTGGATGTCTGCGCACCACATTTAGTTCTCCCACCCATTTTTTGGGTGGGCTGAGTTTTGTGAATTTACAGCACTCTGTGCAATACAGAGCCCATCAGGCAATTCACGCCGGTGGCGGGGGTTGGAGGGAGTCTAAACCCATTGGAGGGGTCGGCAGCCCCCATTGCCGGTCTTGGCCCCGAACCCCCCTGAACATTACCAGCCCCGACCTTCACATCCCCGACCTCCCAATGGCCGGCCCTGATCCCTGATCGTCAGCCCCACCACGAGCCCCAACCCCGATGCAGAGTTCCCCCCTCCTACCTCCCTCCCCGGGTCTGACCCCTCCACCCCCGTGAGGCCCCGCCCCATCAGGCCTCACCCCCTCTTGGCACTGCCAGGAGCCTGGTGGGCACTGTCAGTTTGCCAGGCTCGCAGTGCCAGGGTGCCCAGTGGGCATTGTCAGGCTGGCACTGCTAGGGACCCAGACTGGCAGTGAAGGTTGGTGCTGCTAAAGGACACTGCTCCGCCTCCCCATCCCCAACCTCTCAGGGGGCCCCAATGACCTCTGGTCCCACCAACGACGACCAGCTGTGATCCTCGCTGGTGGGAACCTTCACCGGTGAAGTCGGAGAGGCAAGTGAGCCTGGACTATACCGTCCGGAGCTCGCTAAAGACATTGAAATGAGATGATGAATATTTAAATCAGCCTCGCGCTGTTCCTCGGCGCGAGGCTGATTACGTTAAAAAAAAGGCCTGGGAGAGTCGCGACCTGCCGGCTGTGAATTCAATTTTTTTGACTCCCACTTACATTTCTTGCCCCACTCCGCTACTTGACCAGCATAGTGGGATGGGAAAATTGCGTCCATCATCTTCCTTTGTTGCTTGCCACCTGCCCTCTAAAACCCAGCCCCCTCTACCCTTTTCGTCCCCCTCTCTTAGCTCTCGGATTCCTCTTCACCCAAAAAGCCTGGGACTTACCAAGGGCAGAAGTTTACGGTCCCTGTCGATGGGACTTCCCATCAGACTCTTGACTACCCAGACCTCCCTGCAATTTTATGCTAGGACAGATGAAGTCTAGGCTGGACTGCCTGCCCTTATGGGATCACTTATCAATCACCCAAGGGGTCGTTTCCTTCAGCCATTTCTTGATATCATGTGGAGTGAAATGGCTGCTATGATGCTGGGGCCCTCAGGAGGAGGCAGAGATGGATCCTCCACTTGATACTTCCGGCTGATGAAAGTTGCAATAACTTCACCCTGTCCTTGGCACTGATGTGCTGAGCTTCTCCATTATTCAAGATGGAGATGTTTGCAGAGTCTCTCCTCCAGTTAGTTGTTTAATTGTTCACTGCCTTCATGGCAGTACTGTAGAACTTATTTCTTAGGTTGTGGGATTATTTGGGCCCAATTTTACCATTTTCATTCTAAGTGCTGAATCTGGGCGTAATGCAGATCCGACTTAGAAATCTGCTTTCAGCCGCCCCCATACGCACTCAGCCTGAAAAAAACATCTCCAGTCCCATTCGCGCTGTGGGCGGGGCTTAGTGCGGCAGAAACGATCGGAGCTCTGAACTGCACATGCACAGTTGGAAAAAAGTTTGAAAAAGCGCGTCCGTGTCAGATCGCTCCCGGGCCGCAGAAAACGGAGAAAGCAGCTCAGGAGCGAACAGCGGGAGTGATGGTGCACACACACATCGCTGTCCCCCTTATCCACTCCCCCCCACTACCCACACACATCACTGTCCCCCTTATCCACCCCCCCACTACCCACACACATCACTGTCCCCCTTATCCACCCACCCACTACCTACACACATCACTGCCCCCCTTATCCACCCCCCACTACCCACACACATCACTGCCCCCATTATCCACTCCCCCCCACTACCCACACACATCACTGTCCCCCTTATCCACCCCCCCACTACCCACACACATCACTGTCCCCCTTATCCACCCACCCACTACCTACACACATCACTGTCTCCCTTATCCACCCCCCACTACCCACACACATCACTGCCCCCATTATCCACTCCCCCCACTACCCACAGACATCACTGTCCCCCTTATCCACCCCCCACTACCCAGACCGATTGCCACCCCTGCCCTCCCTGCCCTCCCACCGATTGCCTGCAGAGTGGCAGCGGACCCTCCTGCCCCTGCCCCACCACCAGAGATCCATCTGCCCCCCACCAGTGAGCGATCTGGCCTCCCTCCCCCCCCCCCACCCCAAGACAACGATTGGGCCTCACTCCCGCCCCCAGAGAATGGTCTGGCCTCACTCACCACCTCCTCCCTCCCCACTTGACAACGATCTGGCCTCACTCCCCCAGAAAATGGTCTGGCCTCACTCACCACCCCCCCAGAGGAAAATCTGACCCGCCTCCTCCTCCCTCCCCATCAGACAACGATCGCCCTCCCCCCTCCCCCCACCAGAGATACATCTGACCCGCCTCCTCCTCCTCCCCCCCAACCAGACAACGATCTGGCCTCACTCCCCTACCTCCCCCCCCCCCCAACCAGAGAATGATCTGACCCGCCTCCCTCCTCCCCCTCCACCACTGATCTGAGTCAGGGAGCCATTGGAAGCACTGAACGCGCTCCTCAGCAGCTGGAGCACCCAATTCAGACTTTTATTTAGCAGGTCCATTATGGCGCGGTTCTGGATTGGCAAACGCGGTGGTAAAGGGGGAAATGCTGATAAAGTTGGGTGGGCAGTTCATTAATTCAATTTAAATGCATGCAAATACATTTAAATCGCCGTTGCGCCCGTTTTGGGCACGAATCGAATCGCCACCATTCCCGTGTTTCAGTAAAGTGGCAATCTGCGCGGACGTGGGCGCGGATCGCGTTAATGGCTTCACACCCGACTTTACCACGTTTTCGCGCCCGTTTAATGGTAAAATCGGACCCTTTATCTCCATGTAATGCATGCTGCTTTCGCTGTTTAGAATGTAAGCAGTCCTGTTTTGTAGCTTCACAAGGTTGACACCTCATTTTTAGATGTGCCTGGTGTTGCTTCTTGGCATGCCATCCTACACTCTTCCTTAAAGCAGGGTTGAACCTCTGGCTTGATGGTAATGGTAGAGCGGGGGATATGCTGGGCCAATAGGGTACAGATTATGGTTGAGTACAATTCTGCTGTTGCTGATGGCCCACGGCACCTCATGGATGCCCAGTTTTGAGTTACTAGCTCTGTTCAAAGTCTATCTCATTTAGCATGGTGGTAGTGCCACAAAACATGATGGAGAGTATCCTCAGTGGAAGGGCAGGATTTTGTCTCCACAAGGACTGTGCGGCAGTCACTCCAACTGATACTGTCATGGACAGATGCATCTGTGGCAGGCAGGTTGGTGAGGATGACGTTAAGTAGGTTTTACCTTCACCACCTGCTGCAGATCCAGTCTAGCAGCTTAGGCAAGTTTAGAACTTGGCCAGCTTGGTCAGTATTGATGCTGCCGAACCACACATGGTGATAGACATTGAAGTACCCCACCCAGAGTACATTATGTGCCTTTATGCCATGCTTTTTCCAAGTGGTGTTCAACATGGGGGAGAACAAATTTATTAGCTGAGTGGTGTGGGATGGGGGGTGGGGGGGGGGGGGGGGAAGTTGCTGTAAGGAGGTAATTAGCAAGTTTCCTTGTCCATGTTTAACCTGAAGCCACTAGACTTCATGGCGTCTGAAGTCAACATTGAGGGCTCCGAGGGCAACTCCCACCTGACTTTGTACTACCGTGTCCCTAAATCTCTGCTGGTCCATCCTACTGGTGGGACTGGACATGCCCAGGAATGTTGATGGTACTGTAAGGTATGATTCTGTGAGTATAACTATGTCAGGTTGTTGCTTGAATAGTCTGTGAGACATCTCTCCCAATTTTGTCACAGCCCCCCAGATATTAGTAAGGAGGACTTTGCAGGGCTGACATGGATGCATGTGCTGTTGCTTTTTCCAGTGCTAGGTCAATGCCAGGTGAACCAGTTGGTTTCATTCCTTAATGCCTTTTCTGTAGCAATTTGATACAACTGAGTGGATTTGTAGGCCACTTCAGAGCATAAAGCACATTGCTGTGAGTGTGGAATCATATACAGGCCAGACCAGGTTAGGAAGGCAGACTTCCTCACCTAAAGGACATTAGATTAGCTGGCGAGTGTTGCTGCATCATTTTATGTGAGGTAGAGTTGGTGAGCTGTCTATCAAAAGACTACAACAAGTACAGGGGAACACTGGCAGTGCCTCTGGGTCCACAGCACAGCAGGGAGATAGAGTGGAGACTGCAGAGAGAGCAGATTCTGCGCCATACCCTCTGCCAACTTGGAATTTGGTTCCTCCGCTGGAGTCTTCTTGGGACGCTAGCCAAAGTACCCTTCATCTCAGTGTTCCCAGGTTCCCTGCTTCTGCCTGAGGTCTGGACAGATGAGTGGGACTAGCACTTAGCTCCCCAACTTTACTTGGGTAATTGACTGCATTCATTGTCAAGCACCACAGATTTCAGACTGCAAGTAATGAGAACCTGTAATGTTAACTGAAAGTTCTGTACACCCATAGCAAACTCATATTATAAAAAGGTTTGTTGTTTGATGCAGAGGTATTAGAATATATTCCAATGATCTGACTATTGCAGTACTTACGAATAGTGGTATTGGCTTTGGCTCTCAGGAGTAGTTTCAGGCATTCTGTTTTATTGAATAAACAGGAGTAATGAACAGCTGTGTTTCCTTTCATGGTTTTCTTGCTGAGGTTTCCACTAGGATGCAAATAAAAAAAATCAGTTACACCATTCCTAATAAGGCAACATCTACCCACCTATTCTCCCAAACATTAGAGAAAACCTGTCCCCTGAGAAATGACTTTCACATAATCTGGGATAGTACCTACACCTAGCTGTACTAACTTTGAATTGTGTACCTTACAATTTATTACAGAAAATAAATCTAGTTACTTAAACCTGTAGATTATGACTGGATTATGCCTCTTGCTTGCGCACTGTTATGGAGCTAATAGTTGTCTGGAGTTTTACTTGGACATCCTTCCTTCCTTCCTCCCTGGAGATTAGTGATTACGCTACATTGACTGAAGGATGGAAGCTACCACAATAAGGAGAATCATGTTTAGCAGAAAGTCGATGTACACCATGTAATTCAATCAGGCTGGTCTGTACAGCCAGAATCAGTAATGCATGAATTCAGTCAATGCAATTGATTCTGGGTTGATTACCTCCTTCAATGTGAGCTCTAACATGGTAAAAGCCAATTCTGAACAAACACATTTCATGCATTCAGTACGTTAACAAGTGAAGGAGCAGGACAGAAATTGGCAGACAATCTCATCAAAATGCAGACTAGATTTGGGTCGGATTTTTCTCGGGGTCTAAGTATGTAGGGCTGGCTTTAAAAATGGCGGGCAGGACCCACGTCTGGGATTCCCACCTGTATTCTCAGCACTGGCAATTTTCAATTCGCATGGGATACGGTGGGTAGGGAGCTATGATTATACTGCTGTTGTCCCAATGTTACTGGCACCATTGCAGAAGCGGGGCATTTTAAACTTACAACAATTTTTATGGAGTTGGGCTGGTTTTGAAATGTGATGTGAACCAGGGGGGGGAACCATGCTTTGGAGTCAGGAACTGTATCAAAGGTAAATAAAAAATAAACCAAAAGAGAAAATGCTGGAAAATCTCAGCAGGTCTGTCAGCATCTGTGAGGAGAGAAAAGAGCTGATGTTTCGAGTCCAGATGACCTGCCGAAAGTTTCCAACATTTTCACTTTTGGTTTCAGATTCCAGCATCCACAGTAATTTGCTTTTATGCAGTAAATAAAAAAGATGTTGCCACTTCACATGTCATAACGAAATGCTGCAGCATAAGTTATATATATTTTTACTACAGTGAATGATGATAAAGCTTTGTTTTGAAAAGGTAAGTGATCATTAAATAGCATGGTTACCAGGTTGTCACTTCTGATATCTGGCAAGCTGTGAAAGAAATGAACGTCATTGTGAAGGCAGGAAAGTCTGCCATTGCTGAGAGTACATTATCTACTGGATAAAGTGTTATTTAGTATTGTACACTTTGGAACTGGCAAGGGTTTATGGAATGATAGTTCTATTTATGATATTGGTATGATCCCAATAGGAGTGCTACAGTTCACGGTTTGCCTATAGAAAAGATTTTGAGACCATAGAATTATTACCATAATTATTACCACAGTTTTCAGACTCATCAGACGCTGCCTCCAGTAAGGAAATAGTAGTGAATGTAGCCCAATCCATCACACAAACCAGCCTCCCATCCATTGACTCTGTCTACACTTCCCGCTGCCTCGGAAAGCAGCCAGCATAATTAAGGACCCCACGCACCCTGGACATTCTCTCTTCCACCTTCTTCCGTCAGGAAAAAGGTACAAAAGTCTGAAGTCGTGTACCAACCGACTCAAGAACAGCTTCTTCCCTGCTGCTGTCAGACTTTTGAATGGACTTACCTCGCATTAAGTTGATCTTTCTCTACACCTTAGCTATGACTGTAACACTATATTCTGCACTCTCTTGTTTCCTTCTCTATGAATGGTATGCTTTGTCTGTATAGCGCGCAAGAAACAATACTTTTCACTGTATGTTAATACATGTGACAATAATAAATCAAATCAAATCAAAATAACATGAAGAAAGACTTAAAACATTGGGGTCATTTTTAAGAAATAAAGGAAAGGTTAACAGATGAGTAAAGGATGAATAAACAGTGTTGTTTTTCAAATGATTAAAAAATGGAATAGCGTGGATCAAACAAACCATTTCCACTGGCTGAAGTAGTTCAAACAAAGATGAAATAAGTCAGAGTTAGTGACTGAAGCAGAGGCCATAGACTGGATTTAATTTACTTGATCCATTGGGAGTGAGGGTGCAGTTGGTAAGGCATGGGGAACATGGAATCAGGATGTTAATTGTATATTAATTGTATTTTATTGAATGAAGGTGTGCGGCATTAATTGTATTTGCTTGAGCCCCTTATATTTTGACATTTACTAAAATTGTGGTTGTTGATTCAGGAGATATATACTTATAATGTGCAACCCCATAATTAAATATAAAAGTTTGTAAAGACTGGTGCTTGTTCCATTCTTCAACAGCTGACTTTTTTCGAATAGAACACATGGTTCCTTTGTGTGCTGTTTTTTTGTTGACCACCCAACATTGCTACCTCTGTTAAAACCTGCAGTGGGTAGGTTGAAGGTGGCTTTAGTCAGAATTGTTAACACAATAACTACCTACCCAAAAACAAACATCCTCTCGACCCTCCCCACATTGTGCTCACATTTAAGAATAGGTTAGATAGGTGATAGATATAATACAAAGTAATGGAAACAGAGCAGGATCATGGAATTGAGTCTACTGTTCATCTGGGGAATTAAAACTAGTTATTGTGTACAGAATCGAATGCAACATGGGCTAGTTAGGCTAAATGGCCTATTCCTGTGTTATAATTGTATATAAGATCTCTAGTGTCTTTGAAACATCACCAATTCAAAACCCTCAATCCTCTTAGACCCACTGAAGATTTCCACTGTGTTTTTGGATACTAATAATAACAGAAGCTCTGGTAATGCAATGGATAATATTGGGCCTGATTTTACCATTTTGAGTCTAAGTGCTGAATCTGGGCGTCAAATAGATCTGAGCCCGGAATCCTCTTTCCAGCGCGCCCATACGCTTTTTGCCGGCTCCAGTCCGATTCGCGCTGTGGGCGGGGCTTAGCACTGCCGGACCGATCGGAGCTCTGAACTGCGCATGCGCAGTTCGAAAAAAAAATCCGAAGCAGCGCGCCAGGGCGGGGAGAAAAAAGCAGAGAGAGCGGGGCGGGACCCAGATCACCCTCTTGGGGGGTGGGAGGAGGAGAGGGGGTGTGACGGGTCCATCTGGCTCACCAAGTCAGTTACAATACTGCGTTCAGCATCTACTGAACCATCTTGGATACAAAGGATAATGGCATTAGGGTTCTGCATGTAAGCCTTGCTTATGCTAAAAATTATATCCTTGGTGTCGGCAGCCATTCCTGATGTTACAGTACTGATAGCACCAGGAAGATCGACCAGTACCATTCATTATCCTTTGTATCCAAGATGGTTCAGTAGATGCTTAACACAGTATTTTAACTGACTTGGTGAGCCAGATGGACCCACAAGGCAGAAGGACTATCTTTGTGTTGACCAAAGTGGATCTAGCTGAGGAACATACAGCTTATCTTGCTAACGGAAGGATGGTGGAGGGAGACCAGCGATTGAGGTAGGTTGGGGGTGTGCTCTGCCGAGGGGGGCCTACCTCCCAGGGGTGTCCGATCCCAGGAGCGGTGGGGGGGGGGTTTGCCGGGTGGGCCTACCTCCCAGGGGGGTCTGATCCGGTGGGGGGGGGGGGGGGGGGGCCGTCTGCCGGGGTAGTTAGCGGGGGGGGTCCGCAAAGGATGGTCGAGGAAGATGGTGACTTCACAAAGGCAGAGACAGCTTCGGAGGTTCCCCTGCATAATAGAAATCCGCTTCGGACTTTTATTCTGCAGGTCGCTAAAAGCGCGGATCCGGAACGGGCCAGAAGACGGTAAAGTGGGATTTGGTGGTAGAGTTGAGCGCGCGGTTCATTAAGTCGATTTGAATGCATGCTAATGCATTTAAATCGTCGGGCCGCCCGATTCGGGCACGGGTCGGACCCACGCCCGAATCGGGTGTCAGTAAAGCCGCGATCTGCTCGGAATCGGGTGCAGATCGCGGTATAGGCCCGACGCCCAACTTTACTGCGATTTCTGGTAAAATCGGGCCCATTGTATAGTCTTTACTTGGTTCCTGCAATTATTAGGTAGTAAACTTCAGTTATAGTTGTCTGGAAAATATCCAGCTCAGATGTGAGGACAGTTAAAATGCCCCAAGTCACTACCACTACTTGTGACTTATTCAGGTATCTGGAAAGGCAGACAATTTTCCAAATCTGACGTGGTTTTTCTTTTATAAATATGTTGGCTGGGGTCATCAGCCCTCGATCACTATTTTAACTCGAGCTTGAATGGGCTGGAAAAGTTAGGGCTTAGAAAGATGAAGAGGTCAGAACACACTTCTTTAAAACATCCTCTGTGAGGCCAAGGTAATGTAGAGTTGTCCTCTGAGTAACATCACAGCCTCCCAAGTTCTGAACTCCCTCCCCAACTCTCCTTTGAGATTCCTTCCCACAACTACTTTCATGCCAGCAGACAGCCAAGGGTCACATTTTAAAAAATTCATTTGTGGGACATGGGCGTGACTAGCTGGCCAGCATTTATTGTCTATCTCTAGTTACCGTTGAACTGAGCGGCCATTTGAGAGGGCAGTTAACCATGTCACTGTGGCTCTGGGTCACATGTAGGCCAGACCAGGTAAGGATGACAGATTTCCTTCCCTAAAGGGCATTAGTGAACTAGATGGGTTTTTCCGACAATCGATAATGGTTTCATCATCATCAGTAGATTCTTAAATCCATTAAAAAAAAAATTGAATTCAAATTCCACTATCTGCCATGTTGGAATTTGAACCCGAGTCCCCAGAATATTAGCTGAGCTTCTGGATTAATAGTCTAGCGATAATACCACTAGGCCATCGCCACCACTGAATTTGCAGGACACCAGCAACTACTTTCCTGCTCACTTCTCAGCTGTTTCAGGTGGGAAGTGGGCTGGTGGAGTGTTCATAATGCTATTAAGTTATTTTAGCTTAGTTCTCAAATTTTCCCCAGTGAATGCATTTCACACTCACCCGCCAAGACCTAGCGAAATCAGATAAATCTACTGCAGCTGCCCTCAGGTATTAATCACATCTCCTAGGAAACTGCATGCTGTATATTCTATGAAAATTTTTTTTTAGCCTTCTTTCCATATAATTGTACAATGGGAACTGACTGCTCTGAATGAAATGCTAAATGAAGCTGTGGGTGTGTTCAAACGTGGTAAAGTGATGGAAAACATGCAATACCTGAAGGACCTGAAAACATTAACGGAAAAATTTTGCGTTCAGAAGCAACAAATTGTGAATTCGGAGATCAACTCAACACTGCCACACCTGACTGGTCTGTTTGACAAGCATTTGGAATTGTACACTAACCTTGCTCTTCTTAACTTGGACAGCTGGAGGACAGCAATAAAAAGAGCAGCCATTGGAAAGCAGTGTTTCAAAATAATAGAGAGGAATTGTGAAATATTAATTCAGAAATGTGCTGGTGAAGATGGAGATAGAGACAGATGGTGATAAATGATGAAAACTGACCTTAGCTAAAAGCACATAAATAGAAGCATTTAAAATCAAGAACAGATTATCGCTCAGAAGGAATTGCAGGAGATGGCTGCCATCAAGCAGCAAAATGAAAGCATTTTACATTATCAATGTGGGTTTAAGTATATCAAATGGAAGACTAAATTGAGTGGGGAGTCAAGAGTGCAAGACAACACAATTATGAAGGAAATTTGTACATAATTGTAGGGTAATACATTAACCGAAAAGTTAATGACCATGATGTAACAGTGACATCAGCAGGAGACCTTATAAAGCAGATCGAGCAGTCAGCACTCAGGAGAAGTTTGCCTCCTCAGTCGCCCATCATCTATGTCGTGTACATAGCGTAAATAAATCAGTTTGACATAACTACTTGAGTCTGGTTACAGTTTCTCTGGATTAGATACACCACGCCACCAGTATAGAAACAAAGACAACATTACAAAGAGTAGGAAATAACCATTTTAGTCTCTCCCAAGTTGCATGTGTAATTCCAAGTCAGTGAAACTCTGAGAAAGTTTGAGGATCCCATGTCTGGACGTTACATCAAATCCCAAAAACTTGACTTTTACTGGGTTATGTGTTTTCATAATTATAGGCCGCAAAAAAAAAAAACAGACTGCCAATAGGTAAAGCAAATTAACTCCTCTCCAGTTCCTTGCCAAGGGTACCAAAGCTTCATGGTGGAAAAGTTATGCTAAAGCTTGGAAAAGAGAATGCAATGCCACCACAGTTGCAAAAATTTAGTCCACATAACATTTACAACTGAGGCAAAACTGGTCTGATTGACAAGCATTTTAAATTGTACACTAATCTTGCTCGTCTTTATCAGAATGATAGGGAGTGGGATAGCTTTATCTTGGTTTCGGACAAAGCTCGGCACAACATCGAGGGCCAAAGGGCCTGTGCTGTGCTGTACTGTTCTATGTTCTTAAATTGGGTAGAGAAAATCCTCGTAAGACATCTATTTCTAAATACATTTTCTATCACAACTGATGGGCCAGAACTTCTGAGGGGTGACAATCATGGTTACAGACAATCATACAGTGAAAAGTATTGTTTCTTGCGTGCTATACAGACAAAAACATACCGTTCATAGAGAAGGAAAGGAGAGAGTGCAGAATGTAGTGTTATAGTCATAGCTAGGGTGTAGAGAAAGATCAACTTAATGCAAGGTAAGTCCGTTCAAAAGTCTGACAGCAGCAGGGAAGAAGCTGTTCTTGAGTCGGTTGGTACGTGACCTCAGACTTTTGTATCTTTTTCCTGAAGGAAGAAGGTGGAAGAGAGAATGTCCGGGGTGCGTGGGATCCTTAAATGGTGGTGGTGGTGGTCGGGTAGTCAGTTGGGGTAGTCAAGGGGAGGGTTGGTAAGGTGGGAGAGGTTGGGTGATCACTGGGGGTAAGATGGGTCAGTGGGGGGCACTGGGTGGTCAGTGGGTGAGTAGGATGGGTCTAGGAATCACGTGGTCAATTGGAGGGGTCTGGGTGGTCAGTGGGTGTGGGAGGGTAGGCAGGGGGTGGGGGATAGTTACAGGTGTCAGCAGGGTTGTTGATGGGGTGGAGGCATAGGCGGGCAGGTCCCATTGTGGGTCTGGGAGGGAAGGATCAGTATCAATGTTGTCCAGAAGTTGAAAGTGCTTTTAATCCTTCTCACCATTCCTGGATAATGGTTCTGTCAAGACAGTTGGAACATTCAAAGTCTCAGATTTACATTGGAGTATTGGATGGCTCTCAGTGCAGAGGAATTGTCCATCAGAAATTTGACCTTCCTGGGCAATTCCATTGCAGTCCTTGTATTGGAACTTCTGGGGTTCCCCAGCACATCCTCTGGGAGACCTTCAGGTTGCCAGCAGAGATCGGGTGTATGGACCAGTGTGTTATAAGTCTGACGACTGTAACTTACCAGTTTTGCACAAGAAAGTCCACAATGTGTAGGGAAGTGAGATCAGCAAGCTGTACGGCGAGATGAAGAGCAGTCTCTCCTGGTTCCTGTCAATCAAACACAAGTGTAGAGAGGAAACACATTTGAAATAATAAGGGAGTGGAACTAATCTCATCACAATTTTAATTTATTTTTTCTTTGTTTTCTTTCATCAAAGTGAAGAATATTCATTCTGGGTAGAGAACACTTCCTGACTTAGGGCTCCCAGTATCAGTCTTTTTGGCAAACCAAGTAAACTAACTCAAATTAATGAGGGGATAAATTAAAAGGGATAGCTCCCAAAAAGGAGAGGAACCACCCGAAACAAAAGACAAAGTGGAAAGGAAACTTAGAAAATTAAGTCATAATGTGATTAAAGGGGTCAATAATGCACCCAAGTCCCTGCAGTGCCCAGTGGGCATGGAAGGCCCCCAGTACCAGCATCAAGCACTTTCAGACAGCTACAAAGTATCACCTACATTTTAAAAAATGACTCCAACTCACTAACTTCAGGATTTAACAGAGATGCATTTGGCTGTGCATGAGTAAACTGCTCGCTGGATTAATGTCATCATTAGAGGAGGTGGCCTGGGTGTACACCTGAGAGTTTCATGATAATTGCATGTAAATAATGGCTTATTGACATTTAGATTTAACTCCTCTGGTACGAGTTTCGTACAGATTGGGAAACTGGCAACAAAAGGAACCCACCCTGACCTCCCACCCACAATTCCCTCACCCTGACCTTCCGCCCACATTCTCTCCCCATCCTGACCTTCCACCCACAACCCCCTCACCCCGACCTTACACCGACAATCTCCCTCCATCCTGACCTTCCACCCACAATCCCCCCACCCTGATCTTCCACCCCCAATCTGCCCATTATCCTTCCTGTCATAATCTTCACCCAACACCTCATGTCCACAGTGCACATCCCTTCTCCCTTTCTACTGCCTGGTTACCAGCTCCAGCCTTTCTGCCCGGCGGCTAGCCAGAGTCTCAAACTGCTTGCTCTTCGGGAAACAAAGAAATAACATTTAAACAGGGTTCTCCAATTAAATTTGCTAGGATCTCCAAGTTATCCATTTTTCTGGGCACTCCAATCGTCCCTTTATAAATATTGGTGCCATGGTCACATCTGTCTGAGCAGGAGGACACTAAAAATCTCAGAGCATTGAACTTCTTGGTGACTTGAGCAACATTCCTTCCCAGCCAACATTAAAGAAAAACAAATGAATTGCCATTCATCTCATTTCATTCCCGTTTGTCAATTATTGTTATAATTGTCTAAATAACAGTACTCACTGGACGGCCGAATACCATTGTGTATGAAGAAATTTGGGAAGTTTCTCTGAAACTTAGTAAAGTACAATACAAATGGACATTTATTTGTCCTTCAGTAAACCACTCTATGGAAGTCAGTTTGGTCTGACCAGTGCCACTCTTACCTGTGTGTATGATGGCAGTGATTCACTAAGGTTGACCTTTTCTGCATAGGCCTGTATCAAGGCAAATATATCCTTGCATTTTACAGCAGTGTACAAATTATTCAATTTTGTCACAGGAGCACTATTGTTCTGTTTCACATATTGACGATCTATGTATTTTGAAATGATGTAATCTTTTCGCATTGTCCTTTAAAATAACAGAACATCTCAGTCAGTTTAGAGTTAGGTAAAACGATGTCCAAATGAAAGACTGCTATTTCACAGTTGCCTGATGTGGATGTGCCCTGTTGTAAAAAAGAAGAATTGTAACTAAAATGAAGATGAAATGTATGCAGCAAGAAACAGAACAATGTTGGTTTGGGCCTATAAATTCTATCATATAGAGCTCAGACCTTAACGAGAGGGAAGTCAAGAGGTGTAAGGCATGCTTTATCCCTCAGAAAGGGAGTGAAACATTAGACGTTATTCAGACTGCAGTCACTGGGTCATGGATTTTCACTGTTTGGGAGGAGGATGTGGGAAGATTCTGGTGTGGTGGTAAAGTCACTGGATCAATAAGTCAGAAGCCCAGGTTATTATTCTGGTGATATTTGTTCAAATACAACCACTGCAGCTAAATTCAAGTAATAAATCTGGAATATAAAGCTCGAGTCAGTGTGATAAAAAAACCCAGCTGGTTCACTCATGTCCTTTAGGGAAGGAAATCTGCCATCCGTACCCAGATTGCCCTACATGTGACTCTAGATCCACAGCAATGTAGTTGACTCTGAAATGGCCCAGCAAGCCACTCAGTTCAAGGGCAATTAGAAATGGACAACAAATATTGGCCGTGTCAACGATGCCCACATCCCTTGACAGAATTTTAAAAAGTGATAGCCTGATGAATCCTATTGGCCAGCAGAAAAAATGCACAATACTGGAAGCCTAAAGAATGTAGCAATTTCAAAATAACATTGACTGACAGGCAACATAAACAAAGAACTTTTATTCCTGCCATACAAGATGTGTTACATGCGATTGCACTATCTTCACCATAAAATAAAGATTTATATCCTTTTTATACCAGAAACAATCTTAATCAAGCAAATCAGGATCTCTTGATTTATTATTGTCACATGTATTAGTATACAGTGAAAAGTATTGTTTCTTGCGCTATACAGACAAAGCATACTGTTCATAGAGAAGGAAAGGAGAGGGTGCAGAATGTAGTGTTACAGTCATAGCTAGGGTGTAGAGAAAGATCAACTTAATGTGAGGTAGGTCCATTCAAAAGTCTGATGGCAGCAGAGAAGCAGCTGTTCTTCCCTGATGAACCAGGTTTGTTTGTGTTGCATTACTGGTGGAGAATGGCTATCACATTACAAGTCACAACACTCAAAAGTGTTTCACTGCATGATATACTTTGAGGCATAATGATGAAGTGATAGGGCACTATACAAGTGTGAGTATTATATATTTAAAATAGAAACATACAAAATAGGAACAGAAGGCCATTCGACTCGATCAACCTGCTCCGCCATTCATTATGATCATGACTGTTCATCCAATTTAGTAACCTGATCCCACCGTCCCCCCATATCCTTTAATCCCTTTAGCCCCAAGAGCTATATCTAAATCCTTCTTGAAAGTATACAATATTTTGGCCTCAACTGTTTTCTGTGGCAGAGAATTCCACAGGCTCATCAGTGTATGTGTGAAGAAATTTCTCCTCATTTCAGTCCTAAATGGTCTACCCCATATCCTCAGACTGTGACCCCTGGTTATGGACTCCCCGGCCATTGGGGACATCCTTCTTGCATCTACCCTGTCTCATCCTGCTAGAATTTTATAGGTTTCTATGAGATCTCCCCCACCCCCATCATTCTTCTAAACTCCAGCAAATATAATCCTCACCGACTCAATCTCTCCATTATCCCAGGAATCAGTCTGGTAAACCTTTGCTGTACTCCCTCTGCAATTTTCACAGTGTCAGGCCTGAAATGTCGTGAACCATAATCCGCATGAGGGATCCTTTTTAAATATAATTTCAAAAGGTCTTCCTTGTGCCTGCACTCTTCCCCAATGCTAAGGTATCCTGCCAGCCAACCTCTATAGCCCCTCATACTCTCCCATGCCAAGCTATGGCTCTTCCATACCCATCCAGTTACACTGAGATCAGGGCACCCTTTTTAAAGGGTTACCCCCCTCCCGATCAACATTGGCATCTCCCTCTCCTCCACCCCAACAGTACTCGCCGGCATGTCCCTCACTTCTCCCCACTCCATCCCCCAAAAGTCATCGCCAGAATTTCCTCCCCCCTTCATTGAATGCCATCCAACCCCTTCCCATGAAGTTCCCACTAGGGTCTGCCCTTGGTACTTCCTCCAGCACAGGGTGACACTGCCAGGTCAGCACTGTGCCAACCTGGCCGTGCCAGGGCACTGTCCAGACATGTCCCTCTTCCTAGGAGCTATACTTACACCCTTAAAGGGATCCCCTCGACAGGTACACATCTGGGTGAACCTGATGTAAATCTCGCAAACATGACATCACGTCAGCAAGGTTTGGGAATATGGTGTCAGGGAGGTGGTCATGTGTGGAGGGGGTGTTAATTAGATTGAAATTTATTCAAATCCATTAAAATGAGTTTCCCACCCATTGTGGGCATCAACTTCGCTACGTCACCGGAGCAAAACATCCTTCTTCAGATAAGGAGATCAAAGCTGCACACAATACACCAGGTGTGGCCTAACCAAGACCCTGATTAACTGCAGCAAGACATCCCTGTTTCTGTACTCAAATCCAATCGCTATGAAGGCCAACATATCATTTGTTGCCTTTATCGCCTGTTACACCTGTATGCTTACTTTCAGCGACTGGTGTACAAGGACCCTCAAGTCTTGATGAACATTCCCCTCTCTCAATCTATAGCCATTCAGATAATAATCTGTCTCCCTGTTTTTGCTACCAAAGTGGATAACCTCACATTTATCCACATTATACTGCCTCTGCCATGCACTTGCCCACTCACTCAACTGGTCTTAATCATACTTTTACATAAAAGCATTCCCCACATTGCTATCCCTGCACTGGCATCTGTACTTGATGATGGAAATCCTTTCAGGTACATGCTGTGCAGGTACAATGGCTCCTGACCCAGGAAATGGGCTGGGTTGAAGAGTATATGGCAAATTATACATAAGCTCCAGGCATTGGAGCTCTGCTAGGAAAAGAAGAACCCTCCTCAGACAGCCATAATATATTAGCTAGTCATTACTTAAAACATATCCTTGTGAATTATCAGGGGCCATAGCCAGCCTAACACATCTTCCTCAATAATAGTCTTGTGCCTATACTCTTTCCTTGGTTGTTCTGCACATCTTATGGTTGCACATTGTATAATTGTGGTGTAAATGTACAGTGCCACAAGATCAATGCATTATCGAGGTGTGTTTGAAGATTTCAAAAGTTATTTAATATGTATGAAGCACAACAGATTAATGGGAGCTCTACAGATGAGAGAGATTAAAATTTACTTAGTGATACGCATTTTCATCGACAAATTTTCAGGTTAAAAACAAGTGGATCACAGGACAGAAATTCTATGTGACAGCTTGATATGCAAACGTTTCAAATGCATTTTTGCTTTTAACAATGTTTGTAAGGAATAATTTTATCGTAAGAGTATTTAGCAGGTTTTATTATTTAAATATGTATTCAATATTCTATTATTTAATTCTATTGTTTAATAATTCTATCATTTGAGTCTGTATTCAACGTTCTGTATGAAGGCTCTAAATCTCCTTGGAATCCAAATAATAACCTGCTCTCCTTTGTTGCTAGGGCAATGAGGATATGAATAACTCTGGAAAGATCCTTGGACGTTGTTGGAGAGAATGATAAATTGGCAGCCTGTGTGAAGTCGGCACCAAGAATGAACACTGAAGGAATGAATGCATTTAACGATAGCCATGTGGCCTTGAACCAATTAGTGTCACGCTTCTTTTTAAAATTTTCTATCAATCTACAATTTCCGATTGGTTTTTACTCACATGGGACTGTCTGTTCTTGGTTTTACTGATAAACTTGGGAGATTAGCCTCCATAAGTTCATTAAATCTGGTGTTTCCAACATTCTTTGCCACCTGGAAGAAAAATACACGTGTCAGAAACTATTTTACAGAATTCCTCCTTAGAAATCCTTCCATTATTAGAAAATCATATGTAATGTAAGCACGGGAGTGACTCTGTTTCTCACCCATGTGTTTTGAAGCATGGGCAAGCATTCCTTCTCCAAGCTCCAGTGGATCAGACTAGTTAAATATCAATATTAATGATTTGACTTTAAAAAAAATTTGATTTGATTTATTATTGTCACATGTATTGAGATACAATGAAAAGTATTGTTTCTTGCGCGCTATACAAAGCATACCGTTCATAGAGAAGGAAATGAGAGAGTGCAGAACGTAGTGTTACAGTCATAGCTGGGGTGTACAGAAAGATCAACTTAATATATGGTAGGTCCATTCAAAAGTCTCTTGGCAGCAGGGAAGAAGCTGTTCTTGAGTTGGTTGGTACGTGACCTCAGACTTTTGTATCATTTTCCCCGACGGTAGAAGGTGGAAGAGAGAATGTCTGGGGTGCAGGGGTTCCTTAATTATGCTGGCTGCTTTGCCGAGGCAGCGGGAAGCGTACAGAGTCAATGGATGGTTTGTGCGCGACAACTATATAAGAGTGCAACAATGTGTTTTTTGTTTTCTGTTTTACATTGATTGGTATATATATCTTCAATTCTAATGCTTATTAGCATTTTAACTGTAATTATTGTTACGCTGAGTATAAGGGCTTTGAATTAAACTGAAGTTCAGTACGAATGCTGATTTAAACTGAGCACACAGGTTGAATGGCCGCACAACGAGAAAACAGTGGGATATTATGGCCTCGCTGGGGCGAGACTGGAAATTCCCGCCTGAGGCGAACGGGGATTTCCATTGTTGGATCCTCGCCCGCTCGGATTCTGAGGTGCAAGGCGGTAGAGTTCCGTTTGTTGTGGATTGCTAGATTGTGGGGCACCCTATGCCCTGTCCCTTGTACGTGATTGGCCACTGTCGGTTTGCTACAACATTGTGGGACATTTATGAGCATTCGATTCAGCTGAGAAAATGTGGATATGCCATGGAACTGTTTGTCTCAATGAAGTGTGCGGTCTTGCTGAAAAAGTTAGGAACCACTGGTCTAATGTGTATTGCCGTTTGCATTCAATCTTAGTTTTGATGAATGGTACTGGAGGAGGAGGGTAGTTGTGAGGGTCTGCCCACCCTGCTTCTGGCTGAATCTTGGGTTTCAGTGTTTCAATATGGAGATATTTCCATATTTGGGGATTGTTAGTGGGTCTCCTTTCTATTAGGGAGCATGTGGAGTTGGTTGTATGACATGAGGGCTGTGCGGTATTTGTTTTTTCTATGTTATCCTTGCATTTACACCGAGGGAGTACAATTTTTAGTACCCTTCACTTTATTTTTTAGATGAGTAGTGCCTCAGCAGGGTGGCAGGAAGATATTTTGGCATAGAGATAAAATCAGAGAATGTTGGAAAATCTCAGCCTTGTTAGGCTGGTCTTCTATTTTGACTTGACTGTGTGGGTTTCCTTGGTGGAAAATGGTCTAAGTTTTCCAGTGAGGGGGAGCCCAATTGGTACCTCTGATATGGTTGGGGAGGAAGGAGGTTTGTTGTGTTGTGAGCCTAGGCGAGGTGTATGAATCCTTGGCTTACTGATTCCTGTATACTGCCATGCCATTTCTTGCACTAATTGCAGTATATTGGTGTTCCCTTTTTTCTGGGGTATCCTTTCATTGCTTGGAGGTTCTGGGATGTTGAGTTAGGCCCAGGTTCGTTGCATATTACCCCATAAGGGATCTCATATATAGTGTAGCTCTGACCCTGTTATCCTGTGGAGGAGGGCGTGCACCATGTGCTTATGGTTTTATCCTGTTATGCAGAGATCCGCCACTCTTTCTGGTATCCTTTAGCTGTATGACAGGAGACGCCGACTACAGTGATTGTGATGATTGATAATTTGAACAATTTGTATGAATATTCGCTGGTCTTTTCTGTATGTTTATGTGGAGTAGTGATTACTCTGTACTGTACTGGACTGGATTTTGGAATTTGCTGTTTTTTGGGTAAAATGTAAAACTTTCAATAAAAACATTCTAAAAAAAGAAAATCACACAACTCATTACTAGCTATTCAAGACCGGACATGTTTTATGTGGTAAATGTGTTAAAACCTTAATAAATACACATCTTTGTGTCTATTAAGCTATTTTTAAATGTATTACTGCGTTCAGTAAGTTGAGGCAGGCCAGTACTATCATTTATATCCACTTACTGTCCTGCCAGCACTGAGCTCAGACAGAGCATATATAGCCCTAGTTAGATGCAGTCGAAAGCTCCTCTATACTATACTATTCTCTTATTATGTCCCATAACCTCCACTTTCAGAAAACTATCCTCTGTTGCACCAGCATTTCCATTTTCCACATGAACCATTTTTATAGCCTGAAGCAGACTGTCAACTTTGTGTCAGATTATGAGTAATTTGTGAGTCTTGGATTCTCAATCACTTGGAACTTGGTTGAGAGTACTCATTTCACCAAGGAATCCTCCTGTCTGGATGAAAATAGAGATCCTTGAAGTGAGAGTACATTGTTTATCTCACTGTACAATCATCTTATATTTAATTATAGGCACTCCACAAGTAACTGTCATCTTTTAAAAAAATCAGTATGGAATTCACTGTAGTTTTAAGATATTGAAAAGCACACTTATTGGCAAGAAACTCAGGCTTGATAATGAAATAAGCTGAAGTTATCATTTTGGAGAGAGTGCCAAAGATTAAATAACAAAGGGCTTAATAATTTTTGGGTTCCAACCTTGTGCCCTATCTGCGTCACTCATGCACCACAATATTCAAATGTAGATGCTCTAATTGAGCTGGCAGCAAGCTCGGTGTCCAATTAATGGTGTTGAACTTTGCCAGGATCGGGGTGCAGTGTTGCCTGCTAAGCATGATCACCAAAGGCAGACAGCAGCCATGGTGGGGCCTGCTACTGCCTTGCTGAAAAGAGGAGGCAACACATCAGAAGACCAGCAGCCTTGCCGCACACAGGAAGTGGCTAAACAGTCAGTGCCAGTCACATGCAAAGGCAATGGAGGCATAGTGGTAATCTGACTGGAATAGTCATCAAGAGGCCCAAGTTAATGCTCTGAGGACCTAGTCTCAAATCCCATCAAGGAAGCTGGTGGAATTTAAATTCAATTAATAAATTTGGAATTGAAAGCTGTTTTCGGTAACGGTGATTATGAAACTATTGACAACTGTCATAAAAATCCATCAGATTCACGAGTGCCGTTTGGGGAAGGAAATCTGTCTGGTATGGCCTACATGTGACTCCAGATCCACAGCAATGTGGTTGATTCTCAACTGCTATCACAAATGGCCTAGCAAGTCATTCAGTTAAAGGGCAATTTAGGAGTGGGCAATAAATGGGCAACCTACCAATGGCTCCCAGCAATGGGCCTTGCCCGGGATCAATATTTGGGGGCAGAAATCCCTCCTCTCTGAGAGCTGCCAGCCAACCACAGGCCAGTAGCTCTTCATTGCTTTTAACACTACTGGGGGAGCAGTGGTAGCTGCCGGCAATGCACTCACCACAGAACCAGCATGAGTGAGGGACCTGGCCACAGGTGAGGGCAGGATGGGGATCGTAGGGAGAAAGTTGTTGGCTGCAGGTGTGGAGGCAGGTGTGTGAGAAGGGCGGTGTGTGAGGCTCTCAGTGGGCCCACATCTGATGCCAAAGAGGGAAGCCCCCTCCTCATGAGCCTATATGCAAATGCAATACATTTTTCTTTCTAAGCTCAGCGGGGGCAACTGCTCCACCCATCATGGCTAGCGGCAAGGGAATGATGTCCTCAAATTGCATTGGGGCGCGAAAATCAGCCCAAACTTAGTCAGGGCATAGGAGGGAAAGTTGTGGGGTCCCAACCTGCACCCTCTAGCATAATTAAATGCCCCTCAACCTCCAAACTCACTTTGAGAGAGGACTTTAAATTCCACCCAACAGCCACGATTTTCCATGCCCAATTGTAATGGTCGTGTTCGGTAGCGAGATAAGAGAACGTCACAAGAAGGTTCTAAACATATTTCCTGACAATGTGAATCCAGGACGCGATTGCCCCCTCCCCACAACAATCACTGGCCATGTTTCTCACCATCGAACTTCGGGAACTTAATTTTTAAAAATTAGTATCGCACTATCATGGTCACATCACCCCTCGTTGTCAAATTTAGCACCGAGGGCAAGCTTGGAGCAAAGACAAGGGTTTCAGTGCAGGTGGAAAAGCAGCAGAGACTGAAGGAAGTACACAAGTACATGATCACTGGGGGGAGGGGTTGAAGAAACCTGCCATACTTGAAAAAGAATTTTCAAGTTTGATCATTCTTCAGCAGCTGAGACCATTTAGCTTCTGAAGCAATTATGTCCGTTCAAGCAATACAAATTCCTGATAGTGCCACTGATTGTTCCTGA
The DNA here is from genome assembly GCF_964213995.1 of Mustelus asterias. Classification (NCBI taxonomy): domain Eukaryota; kingdom Metazoa; phylum Chordata; class Chondrichthyes; order Carcharhiniformes; family Triakidae; genus Mustelus; species Mustelus asterias. The sequence continues at coordinate 76,901,178 of NC_135820.1, read as the reverse complement.
ACTTTCCATCCCTCAGGGGCAGGCTGCAAATTAAGCAAGAGTTTTATGGGACTGCGGAACAAATGGGCGACTGGGTAAGTTAGATTGTCCCTTACAAGAGGTGGGCATGGAACAGTCAGGAGGCATACTGAATCCCTTGCATTGTGATAATTCAGGCTTTGATCAGTAACCCTCATGATCCAAGTAAACCACGCAGCCTTGGAGTGTAGATGAGGACAATACCTGCGCCTGAGCTGAGAGCACGGGATATATTCGAGTAGCCGAAACTGTTGCCACTTAGTTACGTGATATGAGGTGGAGATTTGGTTAGGCATCAAGACAACTAACTAAACACTGGCCATCCAAGTGGTGGCCAGAACTCTCTGGCATGCTTGAAGGGCCCTTAAGACAGCTGGAGCTGGACACTTAACCAAGAGAGTTCCTTTGGAGACATATGCTGACCCTCGTGTTTCTCCCTTTGATTACTGCAGTGAAGAGATCCTCAGTAACATGGAGCCTGGTGACCTCGCTGTCTGCCTCATGGCGTATAGGCAGGATAGAAGGGGAAGAATGCGATGGAGGCACTTGGCTCAGCCAAAGGAGGAACACGACTTTCAAGATGAAGGGGTGGCAGGGCCTCCTCTGCACGCAGAGGGAGATCCACAGAGAGCTGTCATTTGTGAGTGTCTCACTAAACCCAGGGTATATAGACACCGCTCGTCCAACCCGCAGATGAGCGACAACTAGTGTCGCCAAAGACTGTGATTGTCAAGGGAACCAGTTACTCACATATGTCACCTTCTACAGCATTTTGCACCTTGAGACTTGGAGAGAATCCACTGCCAGTGGCATTGAAAGTGACCGCGTGCTCAATTTCAGCAGGGTCTCCTTCCAGGGCTCCACTGGTGACCTGTGTGGGGTCTCACAAATGTCCACCTACAAATGGACCCAGAAGGTCACGGATGCCACCTTCGTCAAGGCACAGAACGTTGTCAATGTCGATTGAGATCAGGCAATCCAGGAAGCAAGTGTTGGAATTCACTAAAATTTGCGGTTTTCCACAGGTGCAGGGTGCCAATGACTGTACTCACGTGGCTCTAAGATCTCCATGTAACAAGCAGTCCAGTATGTGAACTATAAGGGCTTCCACTCGCTCAATGTTTAGCTGGTCAGCGACCATAGACAAAAGGATCATGCAGGTGTGTGCATGATACCCCGGAAATGTCCACGCCTCGTACATCCTCAGTATGTCTCAGACGTCTAACATCTTCCAGGGTCACAGAGGCTTCAGGACTGGCTCCTCTGGGACAAGGGTGACCTGCAGAGGGTGTGGCTGATAATGCCCATGTGGCAACTTGAGACTCCTGCTGCGAGACATTACAATAAGATTCATGCTGCAACTCGGACTTTGGTAGGACACACCATGGGGATACTGAAAATGAGGTTCAGTGCCTCGACAGATCTGGCGAAACACTGCAGTGCATCCCCCAGAGGGTGTCACACATCACTGTGGCTTGCAGCACACCCTGGCAGTGCAAAGGGAGGAGTTCCTGCAGGATGAGGAGATGGATAGGCTACGGAATTCACTACCACAGTAAGCAGTCAAGGCCAAAACATTGAATATTTTCAAGAAGCAATTAGATATCGCACTTGAGGTGGAGGGGATCAAAGGATATGGGGGGAAGCTGAAATCAGGCTATTGAGTTGGATGATCAGCTGTGTGGTAGCGAATTCCGTTGGCTAACCACTCTCTGGTGAAGAAATTTCTCTTCATCTCTGTCCTAAATGGTCTACCCTATATCGTCAGACTGTGACCCCATGGTTCTGGACACCCCCACCATCAGGGACATCCTTCTTGTGTCTACCCTGTCTAGACCTGTTAGAATTTTATAGGTTTCTATGAGATCCCCTCTCATTCTTCTGAACTCCAGTGAATACAATCCTAATCTACTCAATCTCTCCTCATGCATCAGTCATGCCGTCCAGGAATCAGTCTGGTAAACTTTTGCTGCACTCTATTTGGAGCAAGAACTTCTTTCCTCAGGTAAGAAGATTCAAACCGAAGCCACAAAAATATAGATTAATCTAAATCACTAACAAATAAAACTAGAAAGGATCTCACCAAGAGTTCAGAGGTTCCAAGCTTGTCTAGTGAGAGAGATTGTATCCGGGAATAATGTACGCCCATCTCCCGGTGAATTCCAGAACATTCTATACATATCAGAATTCCGAGATTGGTAGAAAGCCAATTTGGACCTGCAGAAAAACATTAGTAGATTAAAAGTACTACTCACTGCTTTGAAATACTCACCATGACACAATAAAACTCAAAATGATTTAATGTGAATCCCAGTGAGGGGTCAGCATGCATTAATGGCAACAAAGCTCTAAAATGGTTAGCCTTAAGGAAGGAAAAGAAAACACAATTTATTCTTTTCTGGCTGTTGTATTTTCTTTTATTTAATTGAATCCTTTTAGTTGTAAATGCTCATTAAATACCTCATTTGTTCAGCTTACATATTCCTCTTTATAGCCAAGTCTCAGCCTGAGTTGGAAAAAAATCTTCCAAGAATGTCAACGCTTGGATAACTTCTTCTGCTTCTGCCACGTAAATGCATTGGCAATGTTGTGACAGAAAATACATATTAGGAAGGCTATATTAGGAAATTATTGTATATGCGACTGGATAGAGCAATGGGTTAGAACAAGTGGCTTTGAAAAAGTGTGAACCTGCGGGGCATATTCCCACTGTAATTCTTGGAGAAGATACAGAAAATGACTGCAGACATTAGGGATGGTATAGATGTGAACCAGGGTGTCACAGAGGGAACAATCACTTTTTCTGTTTTACACTTATGCACATGATAGGTAATTCTGGTTCTCTTCTTGCATCTAACTGTCCATTTCCACTTGTTCTGACCCAATTTAAATGGTGCTCACAAGTAATATCTCTTTCCATTCTGATGAAGAGTTCATATCTGGGAGTGAATTTCCCCGTTCCGCCTGCCACGAGAATCAGAGCAGGCAGGGGCGAACCATGGAAAGGTCTGTTGACCTCGGGCGGGATTATCCGGTTTCGGGGCAAGTGCAGCCAGAAAATCCCACCCCGATCTCTCCAATGGATGCTGCTTAACCAGCTGAGGTTGTCAGCATGTTTTTTGTTTTTATTTCAGTTTTTTGCTTTTCCTTTAGCTTGTTTGTCACCACTTTGTTTTGGTGGGACTATATTAAAGGTACTACATAAGTAAATGGTTTTAATGCTTGAATTAAACTCTTGCTTCTCAGTTGGACACAAATTAATGAAATGCCTCCTTTGCACTGCACTTAATTAAAAATTTCAGAAGAAGCATCCTTCAGTCGCAATTCATTATTTCACTTTAAACATCTGAAACTCGTCTGGAAACCAGAAATTAATTCACTAAAGTCTCCATTTTATTTGTTCAACCGTGTTTTCTCACCTGTTGCCCCACAATCACAGCATTCACTATTCCCTGGCATATGCTGGACATCTTCAATAATGGCTTTAGTTAGATCTTCAATGCTGTTCTCTGCACCACTGTGGTGTTCATGGAAAGCCACACTTAGAGCTTCTTGTTTGCAATTGGTTAGAACAGAGATCCACCTTCACATAATATGGGAAGAGTGATACATTGAATACATTGCACGTCATTCATAATTACACTGGCAGCTCAAAATATCTACATAACTACTAAATTTAAAATGCAGGGATAGCTACTGCTATACTAATCATTTAAGCTGATATCCAAAAAATGATATTAAAAACATGCAATATTACATGACATTACATTATAGTACAGCTACAGATCCTGAAATAATATTTATGTTTCATTGGTGAACTTAATAAAATATACATAAGGCCAAATCTAATTTATATAAAATATTAATTATTAAAGATGAAGACCGTTGATTTTTTCTGACCTTCCAATGCCATTATTGGTGATGATTTTAACCCTGCTACTCAACAGAACCAGTAGCATGGCAGTTAAAATCTGCACTGATCCTGGTGTTGTACTGTGGGTTCCAAACTTGAATGAGAGGGACACCCTGCGGAAACCGTCAGGGTCTTTCTTTAAACATACAGATTAAGAATAGGTGAAGTCCAATGGTCTGACGATAATTTTAACTCGAGATCCCCACAGGATAAGAGGAGCCATTACCAGGGGGTACCCAGCAAGTTAAATGGATTTTATGCACTATGTTATTTGCTTGTGAGACCAGCAAGGTTTTTAATCCATCTTTTTTTTAAAAAATCTTTCTGTTTACTCTTAGATTCACAGGAAGTGTGAGGAATCTGGCCAGGACAACAGTCGTGGTTATTAGAGCAACACAAACTGCAAGAGGGACCCGGATAGGGAAACCTCTTAATGTAAGAGATGGTTGCAAAGCAACTGTGTATTTTTAATGTAAAGGGGTTTTAAGATAGATAGAAAAGTTATAACATAAAAATATCAAAAAGTTAAAGCCTACACCAGAGAGAAGATGAGCAGTGAAAGTGAGAGTTAGCTGCTGACAGATGACACTAAGGAGTACAGTCAGCTCCTAATTGGGAGCTCAAGGCAGCTATGGTAACTGACCATTATATATTCTGTCTGATCTTTTTCACCATTGACTTTAACGTACTTGTATAATGGTGTATAAAGGTTGCTAATTTGCAATTAATAGCTTTCTCCCTTCGTCCAAACTGAAAATGACATCCACTATTATATGTAGTTTAATTCAAATGGGTAAGTGACAGGAAAGTGACATAGAAAGTAAATGTGACATTGGCAATCACTAATAATCTGCTCACTAATACTCAGTTCAGGTTTTGCCAAAGCTATTTAGCTCCAATCTCTCTTGCACTTTTGACCCAGATATGGATACGAGAGCTGAATGCCAGAGGAGAATAAGAGTCCTAAAAACGAAGGCAAGAATTTAACCAAATATGATACCAAGAAGACCGAGCAAAAACAAGGGTTAAAGCAAAAAATATCTAGCTGGAGTCACACCTGATCTGAAAGAACATGGCTGTGGTATTCAGAGGCAAGTCATCATAGTCGTAGGACTATTTTATATTTATATCCCCCAGGGGTGAATTCTACGAGTCCGCTGGGGAGGGATGGGAATTGGGAGGGCTTATATAAAAGTGAGGGAATGGAAGAGGTGGCCTGCCTGTTACCATCCCACCACCATGCCATATTGTCAGCAGCAGAGAAGGTGGCACCCATCCAGAAGCCAACTGAGCCCATAAAATGCCCAATTAAGGCAGCTGGGTCCTCAGCAGCCTCCTATTCAGGCATATTTTGGCCCAGGGAAAGCTCCCTGGCAGCAATGAGTGGCCCACAGCAACTGCACCATGTACCCTCACCAACCACATCTCCCACCTCTGCTGGAGCATGCCTGACTGGCCCTGGCATCCTCAGACCCTGGCTGACACTTACATAGCTGGGAGGACACTGTACTTCCATGGTATCTTCTTCTTTCAGGCGTAATTTCAACAGTGGCTACTGCCCCTGGTGGTGCTGCTAATTGGCTGGCAACTCCAAGAAACAGGTAGCCATCCTCAATAGGATCATCCACCCCAATTAGTTGCCTGCCACTCATAAAATATGAGTCAGGTCCTGCAGTGTGCCAAAGCTGTGTCATTATTAGCTTCTGGGCCTATTGGCAGGACCCAACTCCGGCCTTAGTTTTGAATTTCTGCATAGGTTCTCGCACATTGCTCATGTTGAGTTGGAGGGTGTTTTATACAAACAATGGCCTTGGGATCTTGAAGTTCTAGGATGGGACCCCAGTGTAAAAGCCTTGAGAATTTATCTTCAGGCTGTTTCAAAATCTTTCAAAGTAAAGAATTTCACCTGATTAAGAAAACAAAAAGCCAGGAACTGGGACCATGGAATAAAGGAGCTGAGAATAAAATTTGGGCCTTAACAAAGATCATGGGCTTTCAAAAAAGGTAAGAGAAACGGAAAGAGAAACATGAACAGTAAAGAAGGAAAGCTGGGGAAGATTTACCTGGAAAGAGCAGTTGTTGGATTTAGGCTTACTAACGTGAAGGAGTTGGGAATTGGAGGTGTTAGGGACCAACTCCAAGGTATATTGTGAAGTTAGCCTAGACTCAAACTTTTTTGATTTTGGCATTAGTCATAAGGTGTTTCGTGCCAGGTATCATTTGATTGACTCACTAGGAAGCTTTTATTAAAACACACTTTATTTAACAACATCGTTAAAATATAACAAAAAGAATTAGCATAACTTTTAGCAATTGAAATACTTAAACATGACACAGTATAGCTTAACAGCTAGCTATCCCTATAGTTCCAATGTAAGCAATATCCCCACAGACATACATCCTTCTTCAGAATCAGTTAGCACAAAAATAGATACCCTCACATGGATCCTACATTTCCAGCCTTTTTATCTGCTCTGGACAGAGATACAGAAAGACACCTGTCTTCTGACTCCCATGCAGCAGCCTCCAGAGAAAGATCTACCTTCAAGCAACAGAGCTTCAGAGAAAGAGAGCCATTTTCTGGTTGATTCCAGTCTCCAAATCAAAACAGAAAAAGAGACACTTCTCTCTAAATATCCCAATCAGCAACTGACTTGATTTCTCTGTGTAAGCCTCATTCCACCCAGTCACATGATTTTCCCTGTCAATTAACCTAATCAAGCCCTACTCTGAAAAAGGGAAAACACTAAAATAACCAAACTGCATTAACTCGGATTAAAACAAACATTCCAGCAATTAGGAGCAATTATGTTTCTGCAGTATCAACAAGGGCTGCCGGCTATAGACAAAACAGCACTGGTTTATAGAACTGACTGCTAAAACAAATCTTGCACAAGAAACATGACACAAATATATTTCTTAAAGGCACAGCATCATCACAGAAATGGGAGGGCAAGTGCGTAGAATTCTCTCTAGTTAATCAGAGGTTGATATAAGCAAAGCTGTTATTGCTTTACTCAATTGAACATTAAAATAGGTTTAAAACATATGGCTTTAATCAATGTTGCATTAAAATAAATATGAAAACTGAAGAGAATTAAAATGTCACAATAAAAGCATGTTATAGAAATTATGCTGGAATAAAGCTTTCTGGAAATAGGTTCAGAAGACACAAAATCAATGCATATACTAAACCATTAAAAAACTAAAACCCTCCAACTCCCTGTGACCAATGTGAGAGGACATGTGTAGAAATCCAGAACCAGAGTCGAAACTTTGTCCTTGCAGCATGGGTCCCATCAATGGGCCCAGAAGTGAGTGACAAACCAGCTTTCCATTCTGCAGGACCTGGGCTGTGTTTTACTTTGAATAAATTCTGGATTATTTATTCATATATCAAGAACACACAGCCAAGTTTATATGGCTTTACTGGTTCAAACTTGGGTCTCTCAGGTATGACATAATTTCAGACCATGGAGTTAACTTCATTACACTCTGCACAAACACACAACAATCCACAACTGGACAGCTTTCTACTCACGCCATGCAATCCTGCTCATCATCTGCCAGGAAGTGATACGTGCGGTTATCTAAAAGCAAAAAAAGTAAATTGGATTACACAGGTTAACTGAAAGAGATAACTGAACAACCTCATGGGATGACCTGACATCAAATGTGTTCATATTTGAATTTACAGTCATTAAATATTTAATCTATATTCAACATTTATTTGGTCCCTACAGCAATGAAAATAAGTATCATGTACTTCCATTTTATGTTTGTGAATTATCATTTGCCTCGTAGAAGAAACACAATACTTAGTAAGGAAGACCATAACTCAGGTTTTGTCACTCCAAGGTTAAATAGTTGTCTCATGTTGGAATTCAAATTGATGTCACAAATATCCTTCTTTATTTTAAAATGAGGTTCCCATTGTTAAAAAGGAAAACTTGACAAATTATGAGGCAAGTTTCTGAATCAGCATAATCAGCAGATAATCAGCAGCCTGTCTGATTTTCAGTCTTTCACACATTAAAACGGATGGAATATCAGGTGGCCAGGAAATTCTGTATCATCGAGGTATACAGCTCAGAAAAAGACCCTTTGGCCCATCACGTCTGTGCCGGTCAAAAACTAACTCACTATTCCAATCCCATTTTCCAGCACTCGGCTCATTGCCTTGTATGCTTTGGCACTGCAAGTGCACATCTAAATATTTCTTAAATGTTATGGGCAGTGAGTTTCAGAATCAATCATAGAATCCCTACAGTGCAGAAGGAGGCCATCAAATCTGCACTGACTCTCTGACAGAACATCCCACCTAGGTCCACCTCTCTGCCCTATCCCCGTATCTCACGTATTTACCTCGCTAATCCCCCTAAACTCCACATCTTGGGACACTGAGGACAATTTAGTATGGCCAATCCACCTAACCTACATATCTTTGGACTTTTGGATGAAGGTCGGAAATGAACCCGGATTCCTGGCATTGTGAGGCAGCAGTGCTAACCTCTGTGTCACCGTGCCACCCTCCCATGACTCCCACCACCTTTTGGGTGAAAGTTTTTCCTCACATCCCTCTCAACCTCTTGCCCCTTACCATAAATCTATGCCCCCTAGTCATTGATCCCTCTGCCAAGGGGAAAGGTTTGTTCCTGTCTACTCTGTCTCTGCCCCCTCATAATTTTGTACCTTTCAATCATGTCCCACCTCAGTTTCCTCTGCTCCAAGAAAAACAACCCCAGTCTATCCAATCTCTCATCATAACAAATTCTCTCAAGCCCAGACACCATTCTGGTAAACCTCCTCTGCACCTTTTCCAGTGCTATCACATCCCTCCCATAATGTGCATTCCAGAACTGCACACAATGCTCTAACTGTGGCCTAACCAACAATTTCATATAGTTCCAGCATAACCTCCCTGCTCTTTAACTACTGTGTGCTAATCAGCGCTGCTGACGTGTCTATTATGAGAACTTGCACTTATACAACAATTTTAATTTAGAGAAACATAGCAAAGCACTTAACAGAAGCATGACTAAAAAAAAGGACAGCAACCCAAAAGGATATTAAGAGGTGACCAAAAGTTTGATCCAAGAACTTCTTAAAGGAAGAAAGGAAAATTGCGAGGCAGAGTGGTTCAGAAAAGGAATTCCAGATCATTGGGGTGGCACAGTGTCCCAGTGGTAAGCACTGCTGCCTCACAGCATCAGGGACCTGGGTGCAATTCCAGCCTTGGGTGATTATCTGTGTGGAGTTAACATGTTCTCCCTGTGTCGGTGTGAGTTTCCTCTGGATGCTCTGATTTCCTCCCACACTCTAAAGATGTGCAGGTTAGCTTAATTAGCTATGCTAAATTGCTCCTTGGCATCAGAGAGACTCGCAGGGTAAATATGTGGGGTTACAGGGATAGGGCATGGGTGGGATTGTTGTTGGTGCAGGCTCAAAGGGCTGAATGGCCTCCTTCTGCAATGTAGAGCTTCTACGATTCTATGAGGTCTATGGCCTGGCCACTAACAGTGTGATGACAGAGGAAGAAATGCACAAGAAGAAAGAATTAGATGAATGAAGAATTTGGAAGAGGTTGGAAGGTTGAAAGTGGTTACAGAGATTGGGAGGGACAAGGCCTTGAAGGGATTTAAACGTGAAGATGAGAATTTTAAATCATACGCATGTGACAACTTGAGCTAACGTAAGCCAAGGGTGATGGATGAATAAGATTTGGAGTGTATTAAGATACAGGCAAAACTGGACCTTGCAGACATTGGAGAGCAGAAAACTCTCCAATGAGTATACAAATAGTCAAATCTAGGGCTAACAATGGCACGGCAGGTTTCAGCAACAAATAGGTAAATTGGAGGCAGATGATATTACAGAGATGAAAGTAGAAGGTCTTTATGATGGAAAGTTTAGGGATTGGAAGCTCATGTTTGAACAGGGTAAAAAGGTTGTGAACAGTTTGGTTCAATGTGAGATCATGGTTGAGGAGATGGATGGAATTGGTGAAGAAGGTACAGAATTTGTGACTGGAGTCAAAGATAATGATTTTAGTCTTCACAGTATGCAAAGCTTGGCCCATGGGTCACAATTTATAGAATTAGCTTGTGTATTCCCAACTAAAAAGGAGAAACTTATTTGATTTATAAATTAACCCTCCAGCAACCTTCCTGGATGCCCACGGCTAAGCCAAGAGATATGACATACTGCTCAACTCTGAACTCTGCTCCCTCAGATACAATCAATTGCTAGAACTTTTTTCTTTTAGCTCTGAAATATTGCCTACACTCATAACGAAAACCCCATAATGCTTGATTTCTCAATGCCCTCAATGAAGTGCAAGCCAGCCCAAATGTTGCAGCTCGTCTCTTCACGGCCTGCACAACCATAACCCCAGTTCTTGTTGAAATCAATTAATTCTCCTTCACCTGAGTTGCAATCTTAAGATTCTTAACCTCACCTTCAAATCCCAGTAGGATCTTATCGCTTATCTTTCTAATTGCCTCCAACTGTATATCCCTGATGCAGCCTCCAACTTCTCAAACAATAGCTTACTGTTCTCCATGCTACCCACTCGATGGCACTCCTTCTGCAACTGGGCTCCATTCTACATAACTCCATGGGTTGGATTTTTGTTTATAGGTCCTGATCCCATTATCGAGAGTAAATATGGATTAGGAACCCCCACATGCTACCATTAGGATCCAGAGGGTAAAACAATTAAGTGGCTGCCTCCCAGAGCTCTATCCACTGAGTTGTTAAAAACATTTTTAGACAAAATGTGGTCAGGAGGAGGAGTTGGGTCAGATGGGGACCAAGAAGGTGATTTATGCACGGAGGCAGGGGCAAGCTGAGGTATGAAACAAATATTTTGCACCTGTCTTTCCCAAGAAAGACGAGGCTGCACTGGTCATGGTGAAAGAGGAGATGGTTCCAACACTTGAAGGATTTAAAATTGATAAGGAGGAGGTATTGGATAGCCTGTCTGCATTTAAAGTTGATACAACACCAGGACCAGATGAGATGCAGCCAAGGATACTGAAGGAATTGAGAATGGATATTATGGCGGCATTGGCCATAATTTTCCAATCTCCCTTAGACTCAGGGGTGGTGCTAGAGGACTGCAGAATTGCAAATGTTGAACCCTTGTTCCAAAAAAAAGATGTGAAGATAAGCCCAACAACTAAAGGCCAATCAGCTTAACCTTGGTGTTGGAGAAAATTTTTGAAATGATAAGGAAGAATGCAGGGGGACAATATAAAATAAAAGGGCTTGCAGGAGCAGAGGGATCTAGTTGTATATGTGCTTAAATCATTGAAGGTGGTAGGACAAGTTAAGAGAGCATGTTAAAGCATACAATGTCCTGGGCTTTATCAATAAAGTATAAAAGCGAGGAAGTTATGTTCAACGCTGATTAGGCTTCCATTGAGTATTGTGACCAGTGTGGGCATCACATTTTAGGAAGGATGTGAAGCCATGAGAGAGGGTGCAGAAGAAAATAATGAGAATTAAGTTCTTCATCCCTGGAACCAGGTACATACAATGTTTGGAGAAGTTAGTACTGTTTTCCTTGGAGAAGAGCAAGTTGAGAAGTGATTTGATAGAGGTGTTTAAAATTATGAGGGTTCTGGACAGAGTGGCTAGGGAAAAAACTGTTCCCATTGGTCGAGGAATCAAGAACCAGAGGGCACAAATCTAAGGTAATTGACAACAGAACCAACAACAGAAGCAATGGTGACATGAGAAAGCGTTTTTTCACACAAGGAATAATTAGGATCTGGAATGCACTAACTGAGAGTGTGGAGGTGGCAGGGTCAATTGAGGCTTTCAAATGGGAATTGGATTATTATCTGAAAAGGAAATATTTGCAAGGTTATTGGAATGGCACGAGGTGAACTACTCCTTCATAAGGTCAGGGCAAATGCGACAGGCCGAATGGCCTCCTTCTGTGCTGCAACCATTGCATGATTCTAATTTTGTGACTGCCTTTGTGGAATGGAATCCACTCTTCAGGGTGACCTATGGCAGTATGGTGGGGGCATTAAAATGATGTTGAAGAAGTTCTGGTGTCCCAGTCTGCCACTGGGAGGCTGCCTCTGTGCATCCCACTTCCCTCCTGTCTCTGGTCTCTCCTTTAAAGTTTATTTATTATTTATTAGTCACAAGTAAGACTTACATTAACACTGCAATGAAGTTACTGTGAAATTCCCCTAGTCGCCACAGTCCGGCGCCTATTCGGGTCATCAATGCACCTAACCACGGGAATCAAAAATTCTGCCCGCTCCCTTAGCACATCTGCCTTGTCACCTCTGTACTGGGGAATGTCGTACAAATTTAGATTGTTGAATGTATCTTGGATTAAAAAGTTAAACTCTCAACCTATCTGCAGTTCTGCTGGCAAGAATATAAGAAGCAAAGAAAAAGGGAATTAACCTAACAAGTTTTTCTTTCTCACATTATGTGCAACATGCTCCTTCATGTAATCTGTTCAACTATTTAATCTTCCAAGGAGTAGCTCTTTACTTCTACAAAAAAGTGATATCAAAGACACTTAGTAAGCTTGTTTGGTGAAATTAATATAAAATAAACAAAAATCTGCTGTTCAAGGATACAAGGATGAAATGTATTTTCCCTTATCTAATGTGGGGGATGAACTATTGGTTCTATCTCTTGGGGGAATGTATTGCTGTTGGAACATGGGCAATATGGCAATGACAATAATGGCAGACAAGCACAGCAGAGAACACGGACAACAGTCTCTGAGGATACTATCACATTTGTCTGTTAGAAACTTCTGACCACTAAAAGATAAAGAGACAAACATACATTACACTAATCAACATATGCCATGAAGTAATGAATAGTACAGAATTACCACACTAAAAGTAGAGGGAAAAAAATCGAAATGATAGCTCATACGTGAAATGAGGTCAAAGCACTTTTTATCTTCCAAACTGGGTTTGACTTGGCAGGTCAGGAGATTGAGCTTCGCTGGTTGTCGGTTGGGCTGGGTGAGACAGAAATGAATTAAATGATTTGAAGATGATGCATTCTACTATCTCATTAGCAAGACAATCAAATCCAACAACATAATTTTATATAGTTGACCTCCCTTGATGGTACAGACCAAGAATGTTCCCAATGTTTTCTTGCCCCCTGGTTCAGGGGCACTGAAGACAATTGAAACACCTCTACTTTAGGCTGCGATCTCATCTTAGGGAACACTTGAATCACCAAAACTTTTCTGAGGACCCACAGGCTATGGGAGAGGAAAGTAAAATCTCCTGTGTGTATGTGTGCAAGTGTATACAGATGAAGATCAGGAACAGGTTAGGCTTTTCCTTTCTTCATGGTTAAACGGCAGCAGCAATTCACGCTGTTCATTTGTGAGTTTAAAAAGATTATGGCATCAAACTAATTTATCTTAGCATTTTTTAGCTGTGGCCCACGAGTCAGCAAGTTGAGTGTGGAATAATTTACGTTTTTTTCATTTTCATGAAAACTAATTTTTTTCATGCAAGTTAGACCTGAGAGTCAACTACAGCAATGTGGTTGCCTCTCAAATGCAATAAATGCTGGCCCGGTCAGCGAAGCCCACATCCCGTAAATTAATTTTTGAAAAAGTACTAGCTTTGGCTCCAAGTCTGAGAGATACAGCTCCACTTTGGGATTTGAGTACATAATCTAGGCTAACCAATAGAGTACAGTGATTTGGGAGTACTGAATTGTTGGAGGTGTCATCTTTCAGCCAGGGGAACAATTAGGGTCTCAAGAGAGAGGCTGGGGGCAGGGGGCAGTGAGTGAGAGCTCAGGAGATCACGAGGCCTTAAGAGGAGTGAACCCCCACCCCACCCCCCCCCCCAGTCAGAAGGGGGCTTCTGATGGAGTTGCCTGCCTCCCAACCTTCCTGCCCAAGGTCTAACTTAGATTCTTTCAGGCTTTCCCCACAGAGGTTCAATCTTCCTGTCTGCCTAAAAATTGTGGCAGGGCAGGAAACGGCCCTCAAGTGACCATTAATTGGCCACTAAAGGACCTCACCTGGGGCAAGGAAAGACTTCCCTTCCCACACACCTTGCTTGCCCCAGTGTAAAATTTCTCTGTGGTCAGGATGGGCGGGAATCCGGAAGTAACCCCAGCCCTGCAATTTCACCCTCCCCCTCACCTAAAAAGCCACTGGTAGAGGAGCCTAAAATTATGGTCAATGTTATCATCCAAACAGTGTTTGATTGGAGAGGGGAAGGCTCAGAAGAGCTATCCATAATTATGATTAGTAATGTCACAATAATATATTGTTGGAATTCACACAATTCACATCACTACAATACAAGATTGATTATAGGTCTACCTGTGTAGCTGAAACTGGACAAGTGAACTGTTAAAGCAAGTTTTTTATCTGCTGAAATTCTGACCATATCTGTTTTTCAGCTGCAGAATTCTGCGTGTAGTAGAGGTGCTTGCGTAAAGCACATGGCAGCGTCATGCAATGGTGCAAATCATGTCAATATAACCCTGAGCACATAACCAGACCTCAGTAGGAAAGCCACCTCAGCTTCAAAAGAAGGATTGAAGCTGGTCAGCTGACAGAAAAGGTACTAATGATAAGTATAAAACTTATCTTTGTAGGACCAGGAGGAATACTCCTCTGAGCCTCCCAAGAAGCACAACGGGCTTCCTGTTCCCAAAGTCCACCCCTTTTCTGACAGGATCCTCTCCCTGCCACACTAGATGCCAGTATACAGCCTCGGGATGTTGATCTTTGTCTGTTTGGCATGGTCTTCATGCCTTTTCCTGGTGGGAAGTGGACCCAGTATATTTAAAGGATTGGTCGCCAGAATTGCAGTGGTTTTCTGCAACTTCTAAGGGGTGGAAAATTAACCCAGTGAAAATCAATCCAAGTTGAAATCCACACCAGTATATCCAGGCATGCTATATACCTTTCCATGATGTGGATTCTCTTTTAAATGTTTTACTGTTTCCATCCTTTCTCTTAACTATGTTTTTTTTGCTCTCGGGAAATTAGCCTTATTTAGTATAAAAGCCAAAAGAGATGTTACTCAGTCAACAGATGATTGTAAACTGAGCAGCATTTACTGCCAAACAAAAACAAACAAATGATGTTCCGGTCTCTTTCCCATGCCGAACTCACTGTTCCATGCGATATGGTCAGGTAACAGTTCTTTATGATGCATTTCCTCTTCTGCCAAACTTTCCTCAACCTGAATATGAGAAAATGTTTATTATATAATATTTGAAAAAAATCATTAAAGTATTAGCAAATACACTTTTGCACCAGCAAAGCACTATGTCTATCCTGTTATATCCTATGTCTATCCTATTATATTCTACGTCTATCCTGTTATATTTTCCTGTTATGTGCAGCACCAGTAGTGCTCATCTGTAGCAAACCCACCCCAGCCCACCCTCTCTCCCTTGGCTCTAAGGTCATGTGAGCAAATACCATCTATATGGCCATATCTACCTCTTTGATTTGCCTGATCCATATTACTTGATTGGCTATTACAAGTTTGGATGATTCTGAATCTGAAGGGGAACATTAACAGTGATAGTTTCTCTCTTCCTCCACTTCACACTTCTGTACAGTCACAATTTGCTCTGGTCTCACAATTAAATCTAACTTCAATCAGCCTGATTTGCAGTCTTGAGAACATCTCCAGAGCCAGTACAGGATTAATTTTGTACAGCACTTGCACTAGGTGATCAAAGGAGCATCACATCGATTGGCACACAATTCAAAATTTACTGCATATGTTGTCAAAAGGCCAGAATGTTAACTTCTACTAGAATTCAAATCTGCAACCAGAGAAGTATAAAGAAATGCACATTGATTGCATTTATCAATGCTCAAATAAATCTTCTAGGACTTTCTCATCCTTTTTCAAAGTGTCAACTCAGGTGGAAAAGCAGTAGCCCGCCACATTTAAAAAAAATAAAATCCAGGAGGCAGGTCCCACGATGTCACATTGGCAGAGTCCGCCCTGCCAGCAATGTCAGTTTTCAGAAGATTCGGGCGTCCTCTTTTAATGCCGCCCCAATGTAAAAGTAAAAATATAAAAGATACAGATCCCACAGAAACAGAATCCCCTCCACGGAATTGCACCCCCCACCCCAACGGAACCCCCGGCATCTTTCCCATGGACTCCCCCCCAGCATTGCCTGGTACTGCCCAGGCATGATACTTTCCCCCCTGGGGACTGTACATACCTGTGCGCCTCTGGCGGGGGGGACGGGGACAATTGAGCAGAGAAATCCCCACCGATGTAAAAGCCATTTTGAGATACCTCCTTGATTCTCTGTCCCTTCCACCATTTCCGCTCGCCGAAAATGGGGATGCAAAATCCCCTGCCAGTCTCATTACAGCATACATGAACTACATGTATTTCATAATTCATAAATATCTGATACAATTACTTATAGGTGATTCCTATAAATGCAACAACATTTCTCAGGATCTGAATAAAACAGGCTGTATTAGTCACGGCAAAACTGATAATTAGCCTACAGCAGATGGGCACAGCATTATATAGAGGACACTACAACTTTCTAATCCTCACTCTGGTTTCAGTATAATTCAGTAAAGGAGAAACTATATCCTCTGACTGAAACATACTGATATTGAAAACAGAATAAACCTATAACAATATGAAACTTAAAACAAATATGCTGCTTGGCTACAAAATTGCTTGCACTAGACTTAGACATAACTTCTGCACTCCAGGCCCCCCTACCCCCACCAGAAGTCCCCACATGAGGATTAAAGATTGTACAGCAATTGCCTGGGAAGTTAAAACTTGGTTGGGCAATTGCCCTGCAAGGCAAACAAATTGAAACTGATTTAATCAAAAAGTTTGGATTGTTACTGGCTGTCTGACAGTAACACTTACCCAACTAAACTTAGAAGAATTAAAACCACTTCCAACTCCTTGGTAAGAAAAACAATGACTCGCCTTAACCCCCGACTGACTCCCCCAACCTCCCCCAATCCTTAGACTACTCCACACGCCTCACCGATTACCACCCTGAACCCCCACGGACTCCCAATAACAAATACCTCCAACATCTCCCCTCCCCCGCCCCCCCACTACCGGCTACCCCACAACCAAATTGGAGAGCTGGGCGAGAAAGGCATGGCTGCATTTTAAACTAAGGGCATAGGAGCCCAGGGAGTTGGCAGCAGCCCCTGGTGCTCTCTGTTTTCAGTGGTGCGGAGTAATAAGAAAGTTGGGAGGAAAGGCTACCCCTCTGTGCCCTCACCTCGTATCACTATTCCCTTCCAGTTTACAATCTAAACTGAGCTTCAAACCTCTTGATCAATCCAAGACTGCCTACTTCCAATTCTGAAACATCTCCCATCTCCATCCCTATCTTACCCCACTATCACCAAACCACATTTAAAACCCCTTATCCATGCTTTTGTCAACCCACCCACCACCTTAAATATTCACTCCCTCCACCACTAACACACAGTGGCAGCAGTGTGTACCATCTATAGGATACATTGCAGCAACTCAACAAGGCTCCTTCAACAGCACCTCTATCACCACATAACCTCTACCACCTAGAGGGGACAAGGGAAGGTGATGCATGGGAACACCGCCATGTTGAAGTTCACATACCATCCTAACTTGAAATTTTATCACTGTTCCAGCTTGATGTCATCACCAAATACATCTTTCCCTCCCCTTTCAGCAGCCTGATGGGACCATTTTCCCCATGATACCCTATCCACTCCTCAAACACACTTGTCATTTCAATCTTCCACCCCACTCCTACATAAACCGTTCTATTCTTAACCCCCTACACTCTCCCTATGAAGCTCGAGGAAGAGCACTGCGTATTTCGATTAAGCACATTGTAGCCTTTCATACTCACTATCAGGTTCAGCAATTTCAGATCATAACCTCTGCCCCCATTGTTTTGGTCAGCAGCTGCCGATAATAATTCTGCCATTCCGGTTTACACATTTCCGAGACCCTTTTTTAGTTTTTTTACCTTGTCTCATTATGTCTTGCCTTGCACCATCAATGCTTTTACCATTTAATTTCTCCTGCCTTCCATCCTATCACAGACTTTCCTTTTTGTCCTTCCTCTCTTCCTTTCCCTTGCCCTTGTACTTGCTTCAAACATATTACAGCTCTTAACCTTTTTCAGTTCTAATGAAAGCTCATCAACTTCAAATGTTAGTTCGGTTTCTCTCTGCATTATTCTACCTGACCTGCTGAGTATTTTCATGTTCTATTTCAGATTTCCAGCTGTATTCTGCCTTTGTATTAATGATTGATGGTTACTTGGGTAAAACATCAACAGTTTTCTGGTATCCATGGAATTGAATCCAGTCAGGAATTAACTCTTCCATGAGAGTAAGGGAGGAGAGAACATTTTCAGGAAATAGAGGAAATTTAACAAAAAGCACACAGGTTTACATATTGTGTACAATAACTATCTTGGTGTTTCTAGAATTATCCTCACCTTTCCTTGCTAATAGTAGTAAAAGGCAACTTTTTGAAGGGTAGAAAAGAGTTAATACTGATCAAACGCCTTTCTCTAAGGCCTTGTTTATATTACTTTGTTCAAGAATACTAAAATGATATGACATCAAGAAACATAAAAGACCAGAAAGCACAAAAACTCACTTTGCACAGACCTCTGTGCTTCTAAAAAATGGTTAGTCAGTGCCCCAGGCAACTCAACCATTACAGCAAAAAAAGCTGAGTGCAGCTTACTGTTGAATCACTGAGCAGTTCGTTTCCATGGCTACGATTCAGTAAATACAGAAACTGACAGCTCTAGATTGTAGCCTGCCTCAATCCCAAAAGAAACAGGGGAACACAGAAGGCATATCCCACAGGAGACAAATGCTTGAGTCCAACAATCATTAAGTAAAAGAGAGGATCAGTCACACTAACCCATCACTTTTCTTATACAGGATCCCTGTTTTTTCAGTGCCGTATTGCTTATTGCCCTGGAGTTGGTGCATACTGTACACAGACTGACGACTGACAGAATCCTGCAAGAACATAAAATATTAAAAAATGATAACATCAGTGACCATACAGTAACTATACAAAATTCCACTTGAGGAATAGATAAAATGCATTATAAACAAACAAAGCCTATTATAAAATGGAACTGTAGCATAGTGGGAGTGTCTCTTGACTGGTAATCCACTGACGTGCCAAATGATCCGGAGTTATGAATTCGAATCCATAAAATAAATGTGAAATAAAAAGTTAGAATCACTAATCTTGACTACGAAGCTACTGAATTACAGTTAAAAACTTATCTGGTTCACTGATGTCCCTCAGGGAAGGAAATCTGCCATTTTCACCCAGTCTGGTCTACACGTGCCTCCAAACTAAAATAACCTTTTAGATGTAGTTTTGGAAAATCAAATTGGCAGATCATAGAATCATAGAATCATAGAAACCCTACAGTGCAGAAGGAGGCCATTCGGCCCATCGAGTCTGCACCGACCACAATCCCACCCAGGCCCTACCCCCACATATTTTACCCGCTAATCCCTCTAACCTACGCATCCCAGGACTCTAAGGGGCAATTTTTTAAATCTGGCCAATCAACCTAACCCGCACATCTTTGGACTGTGGGAGGAAACCGGAGCACCTGGAGGAAACCCACGCAGACACGAGGAGAATGTGCAAACTCCATTCTCCTCGTGTCTGCGTGGGTTTCCTCCGGGTGCTCCGGTTTCCTCCCACAGTCCAAAGATGTGCGGGTTAGGTTGATTGGCCAGATTTGATGTAGCCATGAGCAAGAATTTATAGAGTCTACTCAGGACAGTTATTTAGAACAAAATGTCCAGGCTATTTTGGATCTGGCAATGTATAATGAGGCAGGTTTAATAAACAAATTCAGAGTAAAAGATCGCTAGGAAACAGTGACAATAACATGGTAGAAATTAGCATTCAGTTTGAGAGTGAGAAACTTGGGTCAGAAACAACTGTGCTACACTTAAAGAAGGGTAGAGGGCAGAGTTGGCTGGAGTGGACTGGGAAAAGAGTTTAGCTAGAAATACGGTTGATCAACAATGGTAAACGTTTATTAAAATAGTTCATGATATACCCAGTGAGGAAGGAGGATTCTAGGAAGGGGATAAATCAACCAATGTTAACCAAGGCAGTTAAGGATAATATTAAACTGAACGAAAAAACATATAAGGTGGATAGAGGATTGGTTAACTAAGAGAAAGCAAAGAGTGGGGATAAATGGGTGCTTTTCTGGTTGGCGATCAGTGACGAGTGGTGTACCTCAGGGATCAGTGTTGGGACCGCAATTGTTTACAATTTACATAGGTGATTTGGAATTGGGGACCAAGTGTAGTGTATCAAAGTTCGCAGATGACACTAAGATGAGTGGTAGAGCAAAGTGTGCAGAGGACACTGAATGTTTGCAAATTGATATAGATAGTTCAAGTAAGTGGGCAAGGGTCTGGCAGATGGAGTACAATGTTGGTAAATGTGAGGTCATCCATTTTGGTAGTCCATAATACAATGGACTATTATTTCAATAGTAAAAAATTGCAGCATGCTGCTGTGCAGAGGACCTGGGTGTCCTTGTGCATGAATCACAAAAAGTTGGTTTGCAGGTACAGCAGGTAATTAAGAAAGCAAATGGAATTTGGTCCTTCATTGCTCGAGGGATGGAGTTTAAAAGAGGAAGGTTATGTAGCAGCTGTATAAGGTGCTGGTGAGGCCACACCTGGAGTACTGTGCACAGTTTTGGTCTCCTTACTTGAGAAAGGATATACTGGCACTGCAGGGGGTGCAGAGGAGATTCACTAGATTGATTCCGGAGTTGGGAGGCTTGGCTTATGAGGAGAGACTGAGTAAACTGGGACTATACTCATTGGAATTCAGAAGAACGAGGGGGTATCTTATAGAAATATCTAAAATTATGAAGGGAATAGATAAGATAGAAGCAGGGAGATTGTTTCAACTGGCGGGTGAAACTAGAACTAGGGGGCATAGCCTCAAAATAAGGGGGAGCAGATTTAGGACTGAGCTGAGGAGGAACTTCTTCACTCAAAGGGTTGCGAATCTATGGAATTCCCTGCCCAGTGAAGCAGTTAGGGCTACCTTGTTGAACGTTTGTAAAGCAAATATAGATAGATTTTTGAACAGTAAAGAAATTAAGGGTTATGGTGAGTGGGCGGGTAAGTGGAGCTGAGTCCACAAAAAGATCAGCCATGATCTTATTGAATGGCAGAGCAGGCTTGAGGGGCCAAATGACCTACTCCTGCTCCTAGTTCTTATGCTCTTATGTTCTTAACATGGCAAAAATTAGTGGTAAGCCAGAGGATTGAGAAAGTTTTAAAAACCAACAAAAGATGGCCAAAGTAATAGTAAAGAGGAAGAAGGTAGTCAATGAGGGTAAACTAGCAAGTAATATAAAATAGACAGCAAAAGCTTCTTTAAATATAAAAAGAGGAAGAGGGATACCAGAGTGAACATAGGCCCCTTAGAAAATGAAACTGGGGAAATAACAATGGGAACCAGGAAATGGCAAAGGAGTTAAACAAATACTAATGTAAGTCTTCACAGTGGAATATGCCAATAACATCCCAAAAATGCTAAATAATCAAGCGGCAAACGTGGGGGAGGAAATAAATACAATAACTATCACGAGAGAAAAAGTACCAGGGAAACTAATGGGGCTAAAGGCCAATAAGTCCCCTGGACCTGATGGGATGCATCCCAGGATATTAAACAAAGTAGCTACAGAGATAGTGAATGGACTGGTAGTGGTAATCTTCTAAGATTCTTTAAGTTCTGGAAAAGTTCCAGAGTTTTAGAAAATTGTCAATGTAACACCCTTATTCAAAAAGGGAGGGAAACAAAAAACAGGTAACTATAGGCCAGTTAGTTTAACTTCTGTCATTGGTAAAACGTTAGAATCCATTATAAAGGATGTAATAGCAGAGCATTTAGAAATGCATAATATAATCAAGCATGGCTTCATGAAGGGGAATCATGCCTGACAAATGTCTTAGAATTCTTTGAGGTGGTAATGAGCAGGATAGATAAAGGGGAACCAATAGGTGCAACATACTTGGATTTCCAATAAACATTCGATAAGGTTCTGCATGAAAGGCTCCTTAATAAATAAGAGACCATGGTGTCGGAGGCACTATATTAGCATGGATTGGCTAACTAATAGAAGACAGAATTGGGGTAAGAGGAGCATTTCCAGGATGGTAACCTGTAACTAGTGGAGTGTCTGTGCTGGGGACACAATTATGTACAATATATATTAATGACTTGGATGAGGGAAGTGAATGTACTATTGCCAAGTTTGCGAATGACACAAAAATAGGTGGGAAGGCAAGTGGTGAGGATGCCACAAAGCATCGAGAGAGATAGAGACAGAATAGGTGAGTGGGCAAAACCTTGGCAGATGGAATATAATGTCGGAAAAGGTAAAGTTATGCACTTTGGTAGGAAAAATAAAGGAGCTGAATATTATTTAAGTAGAGAAAGATTGCAGAAAACTGCAGCACAGAGGAATTTGAGGGTCCTCATGCATAAATCACAAAAGATAGCATGGAAGTTCAGCAGGTAATTGTGAAGAAAATGGAATGTTGGCCTTCATTTCAAAGGGAACGGAGTATAAAAATAGGGAAGTCTTAAAATATCGAACATAGAACAGTACTGTACAGGAACAGGCCCTTTGACCCACGATATTGTGCCAAGTTAAACTCATCCCTCTGCCTGCCCTTGGTCTATATTCCTCTATCCTTGAATATTCATGTGCTCATCTAAAAGTCCCTTAAACGCCCCTTAAACTGCCTGCACCATCACCCATGGCATCGAGTCAGAAACCTAACACTCTCTGTGTGAAACACTTGCCCCTCATATCCCCTTTGAATTTCCCCCCTCTTATCTTAAGTGCGTGCCCCCTGGTATTTGACATTTCAACTCTGGGAAAAAGATTCTGACTATCAACTCCATCTGTGCCTCTCATATTTTTATAGACTTATATCAGATCTCCCCCTCAGCCTCTGCCGCTCCAGAGAAAACAGCCCTAGTTTGTCCAGCCTCTCCTTCTAGCTCATATCCTCTAATCCAGGCAGCATCCTGGTAAACCTCTTGCTAAAACTATACAAGCCATTAGTTAGACAACACCTGGAATACTGTGAACAGTTTTGGTCCCTTATGTAAGGAAATATATAATGGCATTGGAGGCAGTCCAGAGAAGATTCATTAGGTTGATTATGGGTATGGAGGGATTTTCTTATGAGGAGAGGTTAAGTGGTTGGACCTGTGGGAGGTTTAGAAGAATGAGAGGCGACCTTATTGATATATATAGGATTCTTAGGGGGCTTGACAGTGTAGATGCTGAGAGGTTGTTTCCCCTTCTGGGAGAGTCTAGGACCAGAGGACATAATCTCAAAGTAAAGATTGCCCATTTAAAACAGAGATGAGAAGAAATTTCTTCCCTCAAAAGGTAATGAATCTGAGAATTTCTATACTGCAGAGAGCTGTAGAGACTGGGTTATTAAGTATGTTCAAGGCTGAGATAGACATATTTTTAGTCAGTAAGGGCATCAAGGTTACAGGGATAAGGCAGGAAAGTCATGATGCTATTGAATGGCGGAGCAGACTCGATGGGCCAAATGGCGTACTTCTGCTCCTCCATCATATGGTCTTACGGTCTAAACGTGATTGACTCTGAAATGGACTAGCAAACCTTTTAGTTGCATTCAACCATTACAAAAAAGTCTAATAACAATAAAACCAGAGGATCTATCCAACAACAATCGAGGCAGCAGACATGAGAAAGGCCCACCCAGCTCAAGCGACTTTTCAAAGTCCTCCTCAATAACATCTGTGGACTTGGGCCAAAATTAGGAAAGCTGCCCCACAGACAGTACTGAGAAATCAGGTCATTGTAAATAAAATGAATGTTCATAAGAAATATGCCCTATATCCAAGATTTTAAAGCATTCATATAAATAGAAAAAAGCTAACGAGTTGTATTGTGAACTAAATCCAAAGATGTGTAGGTTAGGTGGATTGGCCATGGTAAATGCGTGGGGTTATGGAGATAGGGCGGAGGGGAGGGCCTGAGTGGGATGCTTTTTCAGAGAGTTAGTGCAGACTTGATGGGCCAGATGGCCTCTTTCTGCACTGTAGGGATTCTATGGTTCTGTGGTATTGAGCAGGATAACAAAATAAAATTGAAATTAATTATGCAGCGAAATGGAAAACAACTTATATAAATAAAGGCAATAAATGAACAAGGCAAGAAAGAAACCAATAGGCAGCTTGGGAAGTAGAAGGGGGTGTAGATTGAACATCAGGGCACATAAAGCAAACAAAAAGGAAAACAATTTAGTAACCTCGCAAAAGAATTTAATGAGCCTGCAGGAAAAACAATTCCATGAGCTGGGGAACAAAGGAGGTAGCAAAGTGTGAATGGTAACAATACAACTTGAATAGCTTGTATTATAGCTTGAATGGTTAAACCACTGCTTTTAAACATTATATATACACAGCACTGAACTTGTCTAAGCCATTTTTTGGACTATATACTTAAATGAAGCCTTTTTAGTGCGTTCTTTAGCCTTTAGAAAGTTAGTTTCAGAAACGTTTTTAAAAAGTCACACTCGTACACCCAATATCACTTTTGTTGCTCTTTCCTGCATTTTTTCCATAGCTAGCACATGCCTTTTGAAGTGTGTGACTGATTGGAAATAGTATTCTAACGATGGTCTGATCAGTATGTTATTGGGACAATCTTAAGCCCACCTTTGCAGTCCGTGCGAATGCCAGTGAAGCCTCAAGATCCGGAGGTCGCAGTTCTCGCCGGTGAGAACACGATTTTGGAACTTCCCCACCCCTCGCTGGCGACGTTATGGGCGTGAACCTGCTTTACATTCATCTGAAAATATTTAAATGGTATTAACCCGCCCCCTCACCAGATATTAAGCCTCCGCCATATATTGACACTGCGCTGACATGACTTTCACATAGGTTCACACAGATATGAATCTGATATGGGGGTCTCCCCAGGAGTAAAATTAAGTATACCCCCAGGGAAGAGGGACATGGCCAGTGCTCCCTGGCACAGGTTGGCACTTCTGGGTTGGCACTCGTAGGTTGGCATGGGCATGATGCTGATCTGCAAGTACCAAACTGTGCCAAGGAGCAGGCCCCAGTGGGAACCACATGGACTGGGGGAAGGACTTATTTAGATGTGGTGGTGGCCAGGAGTGGACAGAAGAGCTGGGGGGGGGGGGGGGGTACGGGGAAATGGATGTCAGCTCAGACTGTGGGGTGGGGGGAAAAGGAGCCGGTGATCGGGGGGAGGGGGAGGGAGATGATCGCAGATGGAGAAGGGAGCCCCTGAGACTTTCGTGCTGGGCCAAGGGCAGGCCCTTTAACGATGCAGCCCCAATCTCAGGGTTTTGCCGGCATGTTTAGGCCCTGTTGCTCTGCAAGATGGTGTGAAACATGCCCCCTTGTTTTTTTTGGCAGAGTGTCATAAGATCTAGAGAGAAAACCGACTTGTTTCCCTGGAGATAAACCTGCAGGTTTTCTCGCCTCAAACAACACTGCCATTTTTTGGTAAGATTAAGCCATATGTAACCTCATCATTCTGCCTCCATGCCCCAGTTGTTGGTTAACTTTCTTTATTCCATCACCACATTGTTGTGACCAGAAATGAGTTGACCATCAATCTCTTTCCAGTCATCTTGCATGAATGGTATTCCATTAAATTTGTACTTTGGTTGTGCGTTATTCAATCTTTACTGGCAATAAATTTATTTTCCATCTGCCTGCTCTTTTGCAAAATTCAACTGAACACCCCATCTACATATTCCATTTTCCTACACTGCCTCCATTAGCGTCACCTGTTATTAGGACAATCCTGCAGTTGAATTCAAATTAGATGCATGAATTAAATCTAATTTATTAAATTGATATTACTTATTTGTACAAAAACTGACAAGAGAAATTAAGGACAGGAACACAATTTTATAATTCAAATTATTTGTATTAGCTGATGCAATTAGGTTAGTGATGTATAGAAAATTTATGACTTAAAATGCTTGATTGTATTACTGCTGTGTAATTATTCCATACAGATTGCATTAAGAAACAATGTATACACCAAAGCCAGTAAACATAGGCCTGAATTTTTAGCTTGTCGGGTGAATGCAATTGGCAGGGCCTGTAGTGGATGTGAAATCCTCTCCCACCCTCTGTCAGCTCCTGACAGTGATTTCAAGCTGGCTGCCTGATGAACTGGTGGTCAGGATGAAACATGTGCTGAAAGAGGCTCAGCCCTGCTGTGGGTGGGGGTTTCATAGAGAGGGTTGGCGCTGAGACAAGGGTGCCGGCTGGCAGTTTCACACGGCTTCCTGAAGGTTGACAACTGCTGTGGAGACGTCTCAGGGAGCTGCAGTGTTGTTGAAAGGATATTTCCATACAAAAAAAAATGCCTCAAACTATCTATAACGAAACATCAAACAACCAACTGCAATATTCCTTAAACATCAAACTTAAAATATATTTGGGTCTTTTATTCGACCAGGAATGGGGCAAAAATATGAATGCTGAAGAGGCCGGCGGGAAAACATGCAAAATCTCCTGGTCCTGACCACATTAGTTTAAGTTTATTTATTAGTGTCACAAGTAGGCTTACATTAACACTGCAATGAAGTTACTGTGAAAACAACCCAGTTGCCACATTCCAGCGCCTGTTCAGGTAAATTCATGTCAGCATAAAAACGACTTTTGGACCACCTGTCGAATTCCTCCCCCAACCCACCCGCCACTCAGAATTATGCCCACAGTTTATTTACCATGGCCACAATTTTTCGACTGTGTCACGCTCGGTGTAGATCGCTTTGGGATGCGCATGGTGTCAGAGAATAATGGGTGAGGGGTCTAGCACGTTTAGCGCCAGTGCAAACACCCGTTGGGTTTCTCTCAGCCACCACACTCGGACGTAATACAGCTCCTGCTCAATGAATGCAGCAACCAGATTAGCACATTTAAGTAAGCATTTAAATATGCGTTGTCTGTTTCAAGCTGGATTCTCCATGCTCCCAGGATTCTCCAATTCTCGGGCATAACGGGAACCCGGTGAGATTACTACTGGTCTCCACAAACGGAGACCAGGAGTTATGGCCGTGTCAGGGGGCTCGGAGGCCATGAAGGGCACCAGGTGGTCAAGAACATGGCTGGGCAGTGCCCAGTGCTGGGCTGGTTTTACTATACAAAATCCCTATTTTGTCAGTGGAATCATTCCTCGAAGGAAGTATCCTTTCCTCACATTTATGCCAGAAGGAAAAATTGTTGGGATTGAACCTGGTTTTCTAATGTAACTTAGGGTTCTGGTCCTAACAATAGTGGAATGAATTTTAGGACTAAGTGAAAAACGTAATAAATTCAAAAATCATTTAAGTAATTAATTTCCTTGTATTTTTCAATACGGGTTGCAGAGCATATTTGATAGCTTTATGTGCACTGGGTAGCTTTGAGCAAGCTGGATAGCTTTAAGCACGCATGCATATTGCTTTGAGTGCACATGGATGTAGCTTTGAGCACACATGAAATCATACAATGCAGAAGAGGCCCTTCAGCCCATCAAATCTGCACTAACACACGAGAAACACCTGACCTCCCAACTAATCTCATTTACTAGCACTTGACCCATAGCTTTGAATGTTATAATGTGCCAAGTGCTTTGAGCACACATGGATGTAGCTTTGAGCACACATGAATATAGCTTTTGAGCACGCATGGGTATAGCTTTGAATACACTGGATAGCTTTGAACAGATGGAAATAGCTTTGAGTGCACTATAGAATTTGAGGTTAAATTCATTCTAAATTAGAGCTTTTGATGTCAAATTGTAACTGAGGAAGTGAAAATAAAATAGAAGAGCTCCATTAATTGCTAGCCACAATAGCATAAGGCACATTTGGCATAACAGCAATACCTTTCAATATATACGATGCTATGTTTGCATGCAGATGAACAAATCCTTTCCAAAAAAAGAAACTAATGAAGATGGAATCTCTTTAAATTATTTACAATAGATACAAAAATGTTACTTTCCATATTATGTTCAGCAATGGAACACAACAGCACAGGCTTGGATATGCAGTAACTTACCAACGCTCCTTCGACAGAGCACCTTCCAAACCCGCAAACCTGTACCACCTAGTAGGATAAGGGGAGCAGATGCATGGGAACACAACCACCTGCAAGTTTCTCTTTAAGTCATATACCATCTTGACTTGGAAATATATCAGCATTCCTGGGTCAAAATCCTGAAACTCCCTTCCCAACAGCAATGTGGATGTGCCTACACCACATGGACTGCAGTTCACCACCACCTTCTCAAAAGCAAGTAGGGATGGGCAATAAAAATGTTGACGGCCACATTCCATGAAAGAATTACAAAAAACTGCAGCTTATAATTCGCTGATCAGGCAGTAGCTCTTAAAAGAGCTTGTTAATTTCCTTCCCTAAATTGGACAGCTGTGAACTGGATGCATAATTTTAAGATTCTAGATATACACCCTCCCATCTTACCACTAAATTGTAAATGGTAGATACTTTAATCCTTAAAAAAGGTGACCAATGTGTGCTTTTGTAGAATTTAGCTATTAATGAAGAAATCCAGAGTTGGCTATTTCAGCCCACTCTACATTTGGTATCAGAGCAATATATTTCAAGTTATTCTGACTAAATTCTTGTTTAAGTTAATCATCTATTTTGGAGCATGTCTCTGTTGTTTCTTTACAGGAGTCTGGAGTCATAAATGTTGGTTTCTGCATCAACATCACTCAGTACTTTTCACTGTAGTACTTACAGATTAAGTAATAGAACTTCATTCAAAAACAAATAATGCAGCTACAAGAATACTACAGCAGATTTTGAACATATACACACTACTATGGTTTGAAAGTACACATAGGCTAGCTTCCCTTGTGTAAACGAAGCATTCTTCCCCACAAAATCTTGAAACCTGCACAGTTCATTAAATGTGTTCTGAGCACTGTGGTCAAAGTGTAAAGTGGATGATGGGTGCACAGTATTACATAAAAATCCTAAACCCAGACAAGTTCATGACAGTAGATGAGACTTACCTCTTTGTGGTCCAACTGTAAGGCTGGTTTGAGCTGATCACGAAGACTGCAGAGTTGCTTCTTTTCCTCATCCTGGTTCTGTTTAATCTGAAACAGCGCAAGTCAAGAGTTTTTAATTAAAACTTGCTCAGGAATTTGTTCTTTTCATCCCACACATTTTCAAGGGATTCCTTCAGCCTATTCATTGGTTAACACCAAATTACTCAGTTCCAGAAAAAAATAACTCATAAAACTGTCTTCCATGTATATGTTGTTTTATCAGTCACTTCCTATCATCACATTTTTAGTTCTTAGGTTGTTGGAAAATAATTTCTATCCATTGATCTTTGTCTCACCAATCGACTTTGTGTGTTTTACTTCAAAGGATCAGTTTTCTATTTAATAAATTCTGAGGATTTTAACCTAATCCACTCAGTCGTAACCAGATGATATATACTTGGAGACCATTGGTTTTACAACCAGTCCAGTTTTACACTTCATTGAAGTTAATGGAGAGCAAAAACAGGCAAAAAAAGATGGTGTATGATGCATGTCAGGTGAATTTTTCAACCGAGAACCAGGCCAAATACAATAACTTCAGAGGGAAAGTGAAGAGGGAAATATGACTGGCAAAGAGAGAATATGAGAAGAGAATGGCAGTTAACATCAAAGATAACTTCAAAATCTTTTACCGGCATGTAAATAGTAAACAGGTAGTAAGAGGTGAGGTGGGTTCTATTTGGAACAAAATGGGTGACTATGCTTCGAGCTGCTGGGCAAGGCTAGATATATAATGAGTTATTTGTATTGGTGCTTACTAAGGGACTAAGCTGACAATACAGCTGTAGAAGTAGAAATGGTTAAGGTAACGGATGGGTTGAAAATTGATAGGCTGGACATATTGGAAAGACTGTCTATGCTTAGAGTGGATAACTCACCTGGTCCCGATGGCTTGCAGTCCAGGATGCTAAAAAGTGGGAGTAGAGATAGTAGAAAGGCTTGCCATAATTTTTCAATCTTCCCTAGATATGGGGAAATGCCAGAGAATTGGAGAGTGGCAAAGGTGAAACCCTTATTCAAGGAAGAGTGTCAGGATGTTCCTAGTAACTGCAGGTGGTCAGCTTAACATCAAAGGTAAGGTTTTAAAAACAACAATCGGAAAAAAATCAGCTGGCACTTGGAGAGATTTAGGTTATTTAAAGAAAGCCAAGACAGATTTGTAAAAGGCTAATCCAATTGAATTATTTGATGAAGAACAGAGAAGGTTGATAAAGTGAAAGCAAAGTATATGTTAGCTATATGTATTTTAAGAAAGCTTATGACAAAGTATCACATTAAAGGTTGGCTAACAAAATTGAAGTTCATGGAATAGGTGGGTCAGTGTCAGCTTGGATAAACAATTCGCTTAAGGAAAGAAAACTGAGTTGTTATGATGGCTATTTTTCAGAGTGCAGGATGGTACACAGCATCAATGATCAGTGGAGGACTACTACTTTTTGATATTTTTAGATGACTTGGGCATTGAAATGCAAAAGTAAAATTTCAAAATTTGCAGATTATTTCAAACTTGTGAGATGTGGCTGACAGCGAGGATACCAATTGACTGCAACAGGACATAGATAGGCGAGCAGAATGGGTAGACAAGTAGTTGATATATTTAATACAGAGAAGTATGAGGAGATGTACTTTGGCAGAAGGAATAAGGAGAGCCAATATAGGCTAAATAAATTTTAGTTAATTGGATTATTTGATTATTTGTTTTGCTCAAAAGAGCAAAGACTAAATGGCACAGTTGTACAAAGTATACAGATACAGAGGGTCCTTGGGATGCATGTGAAAGATCTTTCAAGATGGCAAGATATGTTGAGAGAGCAAAGCATATGGGTTTGTGGGCTTCATAAATACAGGTATTGAATACAAAAGCAGGGGAGTTACGCTGAATATGTATAAAACCCTGATTAGGCTGCAACAAACTATTGCATCTAGTTCTGGTCACTCTACTTTAGGAAGGACACAAGGGTCCTTGTGAAAGTGTAGAAGGGATTTACTAAAATGGTTCCAGGAATGAGGGATTTTAGCTAAAGATTAGATTGGAGAAACTGGGACTGTTGTCCTTGAAGTAAAAGGGATTGGAAGGTGATTTGATAAAGGTCTACAAGACCGGAGTAAGTGGCAATACCCTGGAATTTGCTGCCTATGAGGGTCGTGGAAGCAAAGCAGATGAATGATTTAAAAAAGAAATTGGATGGACATTTGAGCAAAATAAATGTACAGGGCAATGGGGATAGGGCAGGGTAAAGGGACAGATTGGATTGCTCTGCAGAGAGGCAGCATAGACTCAACAGGCTGAAATATTTCTCTTTATTTACGCTACCAAAACCGTTTATGATACTGAACATTTCTATTGGGGGTGCGTGGAGGACAGGCACTAGGGGAATACACAATAAGGGTGAAAACTTGATTTTTGTGTGGAATATTGAATAGTTTGTGTGATAAAGCTGGTTTGGAATGTTTTGTGGTGTCTTTTATTTTGACATTGTGACCAAGATTGTAAACAATGAGGAAGCTGGTAATAAATTTCAAGAAGACATATGTAAGTTTGTGGAATGGATGGACACAAGGCAGATGAAATTCAACATAGGGAAATGTGAGGTAAGAAGTTTAGTAAGAAGAATAAGCAAAGACAATACAAGTTAAATGGTAGAATTTTAACGGGGTGCGCAATGAGATCAGGGGGTGCTTACGCACACAATCTTTGAAGTTGGCAAAGGGTAACAAAGCATTTTAACATTAATGAAGAATTTGGGATCCGGGTTTTATATATAGAGGCAGAGTACAAGACGGCTAAGATTAGATTTGATAGTGATGATTAAAATCATGAAAGATTCAGAGAGAATAAATAAAGAGGAAGTGTTTCCAATGGCTGGGGGTAACCAGAAGGCACGGATTTAAAATGATTTGCAGAAGAACTGGAGTTTATTCAAGGGAAAGTATTTCTACGAAACAAATGGGTAGGAGTTGAAATGTGCTGGTGCATCGAAAAGGTGATAGGGTGGTTGATGCAGATTCAGTAGTCGGTTTCTGAGGGGAATTGGATAAATTCTTGAAAAAGAAAAAAATAGCAGAGATTCGTGGAAAGGGGAAGTGGGAATAACTGGACTGGTCTTTGAAGAAAGCAGCAAAGATTAAATCACCCTCCTTGCTGTAATATTCAATGTTTCAATGAGCTGGATTTTACAGGGCCCTGTGCAGCATTTTTAATTGCTTTCAGGCGAGACTTCCACCATTCTCTCTTGAGAGGAAGTCTTAGAGAGCTGCTGGCAGGTCTGTAGTCCCAACAGCATCAAGAGGGGCAGTGGCCACTGCTGGAACTACAGGCAGTCCCACCACACCAAGGAGACCAGGTAAATCCGAGGTCGAGGTCTTGAAAAGGAACCATGAACGGGTTGGGAAACCAGGTTCAAGAGTTATGGGGAAGGTTTAAAGGGTTCGGGTAGGGGGATGATCTGGGGGTAGTACATCCAATGGACCCTGGGGCCTATAAAGAAGGCACCTCCCCTCCTGACACCAGCAACACAGCTAAAGCGGCTGAGCCTCCTGCACAGCGTGGGCCTTCCACCGCTGCAAACAATACATTAGCAGCAGCAGAACAACGCCCCTAAGTGGCCATTATCTTTTAATCAAGCCAAAGATCCCAATTATTTTTTGCAACATAACCTTAACTTGTCCTATCATGTTCAAGATAGACAGTAGGTAGCTGTTCTTGCAATCTCTTTAAAATCATTCCATTTAGTTCATTTTATTTCTCCTTAATCTTCCAAAAAAATGTATCACTTCACACTTCTCTGCATTAAAATTCATCTACCATTACGTGTCTGTCCATTTCACCAGTCTATTTCCTCCTGAAGTCTGTTACTATCCTCCTGATTGTTTACAACATCTGTAAGTGTTGTATCTTAAAGTTTTGAAATGATGCCTTGTATACCTAAGTTCAGGTCATTAATAGATATCAAATTTTTTCAATACCGACCCATGGAGGAATAATACTGTACATCTGCCTCCAGTCTGAAAAATAACATTCACCAATAATCTGTGGTTTCTGTCACTTTGTCAATTCTGTATCCATTCTGCCACAGTTCCTTTAATTCCACATGCTTTAATTTTACTAACATATCTATTGTGTGGTACTTTGTCAAGCACCTTTTGAAAACACATGTACACACTCTGTAAAGAAAAGGGGCAGGTTAATATTTTGGCTTGCAGACCCAAACTTTTTCTGCAATGTTTTTAAGGAGCAGCAGAGTTTTTCAGGCATTCACTCTTCAACCATCCGGTTCAAAACAAGATTGTCTGGTCATTAATTCTACCTGTGTTTGTGGGTCCTTGAATGGTACATATTGACATGCAACATTTGTCTAAATAATAGAAGCGACTGCATTTCAAAATGAAATCACTGACAGTGAGGTACTTTAGGGTATTCCGAGGAAAAGCAAAATGGAACACAAGTCAATTTTTCTTTCTTTATTATTCATTAATTGTGTGAAATTTCATAGGATATACTGCACAGAAACAAGCCATTGGTCCAACTAGTCCATGCTGACACTTATGCTCCACTTGGGTCTTTATACCATCTTTCCTCAACCTTTCAAAATTTCTGCTAATTTCTACCAGCAATCCTGAGGTTAAAAGTTTCATACTCACAGCCTGTAAATCTGCTGCAAGCATTTCGACATAATGCCTGATCTTCTCAGCTGTCTTCAAGCCTTCCTGAAAGAAACTGCAACAGAGTATAACAAAACTCCATTATTATAGAATTTTAATCAATATCATGCAATTTCCTAACACAGTATCGTTTTCTTTCAATTTCCAAAGGAAATAAGAACATAAGAACATGAAAAATAGGGGAGGACTGGACTGTAATAGAGTCCCTTGAGCCTGCTATGATACAAACCTCAACTCCACTCTCCTGCCCAAACCCCATATCCCTCCGTTGGTGTACAAAAAGTCTATTGATCTCTGTCTTAAATATGCTCAACAACCAAGTATGATTCACAGCCTTCTGGAGGTGAGGAATTGAAAAGTTTTACTGCCTCTGAGTGAAGAAATTTCTCCTCATCTCAGTTCGATATGCTCCTTCTTTTATCCCACGAATATGCCCCATACTAGACTTTCCAACCAATGGAAACACCTCTCGGTATTTACCCAGTTAGGCCCTTATATTTCAATGAAATCCCATCTCCTTCTTCTAAACTCCAGAGTACACATCCATTCTGCTCAATCCCGTCTCAGAGGAGTAATCCTCTCACCTGTGATGATACTGTGATGATACTTTAATATATTTTATGTTTGAGAGGGACTACTTTAAGATGCAGGGTGGATTTTACAGCAGTGCTTGTCCTGAAACTGGAACATCTCACCCGAGGCCAACTGACCTTTCCAGGTTCCACCCTTCACGTGCTACGATTCCCAAAGTGGGAAGAATGTGAAAATTCGCCCCGCAATGTTTTGTCTGGGGGAATGCAGCAGATGTTGGAAAGCAGGAAAATGACTCATTTTAGTCCTGTAAGTGTTTATTTAGTAAAAGGCTTAATGGGAAGGTGAGTTAGATATACAGGGACAGAGTCATGTGATATTGAAACTAGGAAGAACAAGGCTTGTTGTAGAAAGAACAGTTTCATTTTCATGTTAAAGGGAGTTGCTGAATGGCATTGTTAAAAAGAAGAGGCTCTCTCTCTCTCCCTGAAAGTTCCAAAGCTGTTACCAAAGTCAGAGAAAATACATCTGTGTTTGTTAACCATTTTTAATGTGGGGTTTAAGTCTGTAAGAGAAATATTGCTTAATTGGAACTAAATTAGTGACAAGTTAGAAATTAAGAGTTGTTTCTGTTCATGTTTAAAATTGTTCAACGGTTAAGAGTTAAACTGTTTCATTTTGTTAGAGTTTTACATAAAATGTGTTATGAATGAAGCTTGCTTTGATAAAAAGATCCATAGTTTGTCAGTGGAGTTACTCTTGAGGTGAGGCATCCTTTCCTCACATTTATGCCAAAATAAAAAAATTCTTGGTGTCCAGTCTGGCTTCAGAATATACCTTGGGTTTCTGATATGGCACCCTAAAACACCCCAGGAATCAATCTAGGGCAGGAAACAGAAGTCAGGACTGGATCCAGGAAGTCAGGACTGGATCTGAGCTTGCCTCGCTGGAATTTTAATGGAGGCACACTCTTGATTGACATGAAGACAGGTTCCCTGTCCAATTAAGAGTGGCATTGGAACTCTCGAAGCTGGGGCGCCAATAGCAAACTGGGATGGCCAGTTATGTGAGGGAGAGAGTGCTTCAATATGAGAAGCATCCCATCACCAACATTTTTATAACTTTAATTAAAATATGGTTCTTGCAGCCAGGCCACCACTGTGGGGGAAAGTGAGGGGTGTTTGCGGGGGGGCGGTTTAGGTGAGATAGACTCACTATAGCGCACATATGTTTGCTCTCGCACTCAGGCAGAGAGAGTCTCTTGGCCTCCCTGCAGCACTGCATTTCTCTTCCCAGTAAGAAGTCTCACAACACCAGGTTAAAGTCCAACAGGTTTATTTGGTAGCAAACGCCACTAGCTTTCAGAGCGCTGCTCCTTCGTCAGGTGAGTGGGAGTTCTATTCACAAACAGGGCACATAAAGACACAAACTCAAGTTATAGAATAATGATTGGAATGCGAGTCTTTACAGCTAATCAAGTCTTAAAGGTACAGACAATGTGAGTGGAGGGAGCATTAAGCACAGGTTAAAGAGATGTGTATTGTTTCCAGACAGGACAGTTAGTGAGGTTTTGCAAGTCCAGGCAAGTCGTGGGGGTTACAGATAGTGAGATATGAACCCAAGATCCCGGTTGAGGCTGTCCTCAAGTGTGCGGAACTTGGCTATCAGTCTCTGCTTAGCGACTGCACTGTCGTGTGTCGTGAAGGCCGCCTTGGAGAACGCTTACCCGAAGATCAGAGGCCGAATGTCCGTGACCGCTGAAGTGTTCCCCAACAGGAAGAGAACAGTCTTGCCTGGTGATTGTCGAGCGGTGTTCATTCATCCGTTGTCGTAGCGTCTGCATGGTTTCCCCAATGTACCATGCCTCGGGACATCCTTTCCTGCAGCGTACCAGGTAGACAATGTTGGCCAAGTTGCAAGAGTATGTACCGTGTACCTGGTGGATGGTGTTCTCACGTGAGATGATGGGATCCGTGACGATGATCCGGCACGTCTTGCAGAAGTTGCTGTGGCAGGGTTGTGTGGTGTCGTGGTCACTGTTCGCCTGAAGGCTGGGTAGTTTGCTGCTGACAATGGTCTGTTTGAGGTTGTGCGTTTGTTTGAAGGCAAGAAGTGGGGGTGTGGGGATGGCCTTGGCGAGATGTTCGTCTTCATCAATGACATGTTGAAGGCTCCGGAGGAGATTTCGTAGCTTCTCCACTCCGGGGAAGTACTGGACGACGAAGGGTACTCTGTCCACCGTGTCCCGTGTTTGTCTTCTGAGGAGGTCGGTGCGGTTTTTCGCTGTGGCACGTCGGAACTGTCGATCGATGAGTCGAGCGCCATATGTTCTTATGAGGGCATCTTTCAGCGTCTGGAGGTGTCTGTTGCGATCCTCCTCATCTGAGCAGATCCTGTGTATACGGAGGGCTTGTCCGTAGGGGATGGCTTCTTTGATGTGTTTAGGGTGGAAGGTGGAGAAGTGGAGCATCGTGAGGTTATCCGTGGGCTTGCGTACAGTGAGGTGCTTAGGTGACCGTCCTTAATGGAGATGCGTGTGTCCAAGAATGCAACCGATTCCGGAGAGTAGTCCGTGGTGAGTCTGATGGTGGGATGGAACTTGTTGATGTCATCATACAGTTGTTTCAGTGATTGTTCACCATGAGTCCAAAGCAAGAAAATGTCATCGATGTATCTAGTGTATAGCATCGGTTGAAGGTCCTGTGCGGTGAAGAAGACTTTTTCGAACCTGTGCATGAGAATGTTGGCATATTGAGGTGCGAATTTGGTCCCCATGGCTGTTCCGTGTGTCTGGATGAAGAACTGGTTGTTGAAGGTGAAGACATTGTGGTCCAGGATGAAGTGGATGAGTTGTAAAATTGCATCTGGAAACTGGCAGTTGTCGGCGTTGAGTACTGAGGCAGTTGCAGCAATGCCATCATCATGGGGGATGCTGCTGTAGAGTGCCGAGACATCCATTGTGACAAGGAATGCTCCTGGTTCAACTGCTCCATGTGTGTTGAGTTTCTGTAGGAAGTCCGTAGTGTCGCGACAAAAGCTGGGGGTTCTTTGTACAATGGGTTTCGGGATGCCCTTGACATAGCCGGAGAGGTTCTCGCACAGGGTCCCATTGCCCGATACGATGGGACGGCCGGGTGTGTTTGCCTTGTGTATCTTCGGGAGACAGTAGAGATCTCCAACGCGGGGAGTACGTGGGATGAGAGCACGGAGGGTGCTCTGAAGGTCCAGATCAAAGGTCTTGATCAGAGTGTTGAGTTGATGGGTGTGTTCTTTGGTCGGATCTGCGGGTAACTGTCTGTAGTGTTCCTCGTTGTTCAGTTGTCGGTACACTTCTTTGCAGTAATCCGTTCTGTTCAGTATGACGATGGCCCCTCCTTTGTCTGCTGGTTTGATGACAATGTTGCGGTTGGTCTTGAGAGCGCGGGTGGCGTTGCGTTGTGCTTGGGTGATGTTCGGGGCTGTCTTGTGAGTGCGGCTGATGAAATTGGTGTTGACGCACCTCCTGATGGCTTGGGCACACATGTCCAGTCGAGGGCAGCGGCCTTCCGGAGGAGTCCAATTCAACTCTTTCCTCTTCGGTTGCTGCACTGCAGATCTCTCTGTCGCCTGTTCCGGTTCATTGGCTGTTTCATTGTGTTTGCTGTTGGCCTCTTGGGGTTTGTGGAAGAACTCCCACAGCCTCATTCGCTTGATGAATTCCTCTGTGTCTGCTGCGAGACTGATGGGGTCTATTTTGGT
This sequence comes from Mustelus asterias, assembly GCF_964213995.1. Taxonomy (NCBI): domain Eukaryota; kingdom Metazoa; phylum Chordata; class Chondrichthyes; order Carcharhiniformes; family Triakidae; genus Mustelus; species Mustelus asterias. The sequence continues at coordinate 76,863,139 of NC_135820.1, read as the reverse complement.
GCTGGGGCAAAAATTGAGCCCTCGGTTGAGAACTTCAATTTCATCTGGTTGAAGTGTGTAGTCCGACAAGTTGCCAATGGACTTCCCTGCAGTGGTACTGTTTTCTACTGTGGTACCGGGGGAGGCTTGGTTGCTGCTGGTGGTGATGCCAAGTTTCTCAAGCTTCCCGTTCTTGGTGTGCATGTAGATGGTGTAGGCTCCTCCGGAGCCTTCAACATGTCATTGATGAAGACGAACACCTCACCAAGGCCATCCCCACACCCCCACTTCTTGCCTTCAAACAAACGCACAACCTCAAACAGACCATTATCCGCAGCAAACTACCCAGCCTTCAGGAGAACAGTGACCACGACACCACACAACCCTGCCGCCTCTGCAAGACGTGCCGGATCATCGACACGGATGCCATCATCTCACGTGAGAACACCATCTACCAGGTACATGGTACATACTATTGCAACTCGGCCAACATTGTCCACCTGATACGCTGCAGGAAAGGATGTCCCGAGGCATGGTACATTGGGGAAACCATGCAGACGCTACGACAATGGATGAATGAACACCGCTCGACAATCACCAGGCAAGACTGTTCTCTTCCTGTTGGGGAACACTTCAGCGGTCATGGGCATTCGGCTTCTGATCTTTGGGTAAGCGTTCTCCAAGGCGGCCTTCACGACACACGACAATGCAGAGTCGCTGAGCAGAGACTGATAGCCAAGTTCCGCACACATGAGGACGGCCTCAACCGGGATCTTGGGTTCATGTCACACTATCTGTAACCCCCACGACTTGCCTGGACTTGCAAAATCTCACTAACTGTCCTGTCTGGAGACAATACACATCTCTTTAACCTGTGCTTAATGCCCTCTCCACTCACATTGTCTGTACCTTTAAGACTTGATTAGCTGTAAAGACTCGCATTCCAATCATTATTCTGTAACTTGAGTTTGTGTCTTTATGTGCCCTGTTTGTGAACAGAACTCCCACTCACCTGATGAAGGAGCAGCGCTCCGAAAGCTAGTGGCGTTTGCTACCAAATAAACCTGTTGGACTTTAACCTGGTGTTGTGAGACTTCTTACTGTGTTTACCCCAGTCCAACGCCGGCATCTCCACATCATTCCTCTTCCCAACCAGCAGCCTGTCACTGGATGTCTGCCTTCAGGAATCTAAGCTGGCTCCTGCTGGTTTAGAAAATCAGAGGCTAATTGGAATATCTCTGTCAGCCTCCTACATGTGGACTTAACAAGGTTCTTACTGAGCCTAATTGATATTTGCTGTGTGAGGGTGAGTAGCTCTGCCAAACTTTATTGCTGACCTTGTCCTTCTAGATGGTGGAGGTCATGGGATTGGAAGGGACTGTTGAAGGAGCCTTGGTGAGTTGCTGCCATGCATCTTGTAGGTGGTACACACTGCTGGCACTGTGCGTTGATGATGAAGGGAGTGGATGTTGAAGATGGTGGATGGGGTGCCAATCAAGCGGATGCTTTGTCCCGGATCATGTCAAGCTTCTTGAGTGTTGTTGGAACTGCACTCATCCGGGTAACTGGACAGTATTCCATAACACTCCTAACTTGTGCGTTGTAGATGGTGGATAGGCTTTGGGGAGTTCGAAGGTGAGTTATTCGCGCAGGATTCCTAGCCTCTGACATGCTCTTGTAGGCACAATATTTGGATGGCTCGTCCAGTTCAGTTTCTGGTCAATGGTAAACGCCAGGATGTTTTTTGTGGGGAATTCAGCAATGGTACTGCCATTGAATGTCAAGGGGAGATGGTTAGATTCTCTCCTGTTAGAGATGGTTATTACCTGGCACTTGTGTGGTATGAATATTTGTTACAAACTCCCCTTATTTCATGATTAATGCTTTGTCCAACAGTGTAGCTTTGGCAGAAGGCCTACAAACTACTCCCATCAGTGTTTTCTGATCCTTGTTATTTAAAGTTTATTCATTAGTGTCACAAGTAGGCTTACATTAACATTGCAATGAAGTTACTGTGAAAATCCCCTAGTTGCCACACTCCGGCACCTGTTCGGGTACACTGAGGGAGAATTTAGTGTGGCCAATGCACCTAACCAGCATGTCTTTTGGACTGTGGGAGGAACCAGAGCACCCGGAGGAAACCTACGCAGACATGGGGTGAACGTGCAAACTACACAGACTGGTGCCCCAAGCCAGGAATCCATTGTTTCTTACCTCAACCCAAATTGATTCTACCTCTTGCTCTTTCAAGTCAAGATCCCAGTCATATTTTTAATATCAGGTCTACTACTCCTTCTTTTCTATTTAATCTATCTTAATTTATTTACCTTGTTATGAATGCTTTGTGCATTCAGAAAAAGCACCTCCAAGTTTAACTTTCACCATGTTTCCTTGATTTCATTTGGATGAGGTGGAGGGCTGTTGTAGGCTGCAAAGAGACATAGATAGGATGCAAAGCTGGGCTGAAAAATGGCAAATGGAGTTTAACCCTGATAAATGTGAGGTGATTCATTTTGGTAGGACTAGTTTAAATGTGGATTACAGGGTCAAAGGTAGGGTTCTGAAGACTGTGGAGGAACAGAGAGATCTTGGGGTCCATATCCACAGATCTCTAAAGGTTACCACTCAAGTGGATAGAGCTGTGAAGAAGGCCTATTTTTTTTTGTTTATACTTTTCCAATTCAATCAAATCAAGTCCAATTCAGAGTCTCAACAAGTTGAGACATTTCCAATCCAGGCTGGCAAGACAGGGCAAGCGACCAAATTACCCTGTCCTGGGCCTGATCTACATGAGCCAAGCTGATTGGAGGAGGGAAAGCAATACCTCCTCCAAGACTTGAGCTCATTTGCATCTTAGCCAAAAGGCCGAGATACCGCTTTTAAAAAATTGCTTCATATGAAACATATGAAGCTTCAATGTAACCTAATGACCTTAACCAAGCGCAGCATCCTCTTCATACTACACTTGATCTTAGCCAAAAGGCCGAGGAGAAGGCCTATAGTGTGTTAGCTTTTATTAACAGGGGGTTGGAGTTTAAGAGCCGTGGGATTATGCTGCAACTGTACAGGACCTTGGTGAGACCACATTTGGAATATTGTGTGCAGTTCTGGTCACCTCACTATAAGAAGGATGTGGAAGCGCTGGAAAGAGTGCAGAGGAGATTTACCAGGATGCTGCCTGGTTTGGAGGGTAGGTCTTATGAGGAAAGGTTGAGGGAGCTAGGGCTGTTCTCTCTGGAGCGGAGGAGGCTGAGGGGAGACTTAATAGAGGTTTATAAAATGATGAAGGGGATAGATAGAGTGAATGTTCAAAGACTATTTCCTCGGGTGGATGGAGCTATTACAAGGGGGCATAACTATAGGGTTTGTGGTGGGAGATATAGGAAGGATATCAGAGGTAGGTTCTTTATGCAGAGAGTGGTTGGGGTGTGGAATGGACTGCCTGCAGTGATAGTGGAGTCAGACACTTTAGGAACATTTAAGCGGTGATTGGATAGGCACATGGAGCACACCAGGATAATAGGGAGTGGGTTAGCTTTATCTTGGTTTCAGATAAAGCTCGGCACAACATCGTGGGCCGAAGGGCCTGTTCTGTGCTGTACTGTTCTATGTTCTATGTTCACCTCATTCATTGTTGCACTGTTATCATTAAACTCCATGCTCACAAATCGCAATATTGCTCTGTTGCTTTGACTTTTCCTTTTACATTTATACATTTCTCCTCACTTGAAATCTCCCCCTCATCTTTAATTTAAAGCTTTTAAACCTATTAGACAATTACAGAGCTTGGTATAAATAAAAGCCACCCCAATGGAACAATGCAACTTTCCACACTACTGCTGTATTTTCCGCAGTCTCTCACTCTTTGAACAACGCATTCAACTCATTGTTCTGAAACATCTAGTCTCTGTGAAGCATTACATTTTGTTTATACACTTTTTATTTAAATTCACAAGTCCATTAATATCACAACTCAATTATTTTAAATTTGGTTGACAAGTTAGGCAGAATTAATAAAGAGGGTCCAAGATATGACAGTGCACATGGTGAAAATAGCTATTGCTAGTACAGATATTACACTGATCTGTTCAGAAGCTTTATTCTCCTTACATGGCAGACCCATGTCATTTTCAGGATTGCTCTGGCTATCTGAGATGAAAGATAAATGAATATTGACAGCTCCAATATTAATGGAGCTTATTCTGTTCTCATATGTCAGCTACTTTATTCTGGTCGGTGCACAATACACTCAATTCACAAGATACCTGCACAGGAGGGAGGTAGTGGTATAGTGGTACAGTCACTTGTCTAGTAATCAAGAGACCCAGGGCATGACCTGGGGATTTGGGTTCAAATCCTGCCATGCAGATGGTGAAATTTGTTTATAAGCATCAGTGTGATAACCTTCTGTGTGTTAAAATGAACATTTAATGAATATTCTAATGTCGATGAGCAGAGTCATATATGCATGACTACATATGCATGTGTAGAACTTGCTTATTCCATGGCCACAAAGTGACATTGAAACAGCAATGTAATTTAGGTCTGCCCGGTGTTCCTTGCCATATTTTCTGCTTTCCTATCATTATATGTAGTTATAATGATGCAGAATTACGTCTACAATTTAAGATTATCAGTTGGTAGTGCAGTGTGGTTCACTTAACATGTGTTAGAAGCTACATCATAGAAATCATAGAAACCCTACAGTGCAGAAGGAGGCCATTCGGCCCATCGAGTCTGCACCGACCACAATCCCACCCAGGCCCTACCCCCACACATTTTCCCCACTAATCCCTATAACCTACGCATCCCAGGACTCTAAGGGGCAATTTTTATTTTTAACCTGGTCAATCAACCTAACCCGCACATCTTTGGATTGTGGGAGGAAACCGGACCACCCGGAGGAAACCCACGCAGACACGAGGAGAATGTGCAAACTCCACACAGACAGTGACCCGAGCCGGGAATCGAACCCGGGACCCTGGAGCTGTGAAGCAGCAGTGCTAACCACTGTGCTACCGTGCCGCATATATTCACACATAGGGCCCTATCTTTTGCAAAACAGGATGAACTTCTCCACACATTGCACCCTTTTCAACTATACAAAAGCCATTCCCTAATTCATTCCCATGTCTTGACAAATCAAAGTTGACCTGCCTGTCTTGAAATTAAACAAAAGCTTGGCAGTTAACTGCTCCCTGGTGCATTCTCCAATCAGAGTCTATTTGCTAATTAGTCAGTGCCAACTTCTCATGCAACATAAACTATTGTTCCTTTTAAATTTTGGTATTCATGCGAATCTATCCTGATGAGTGCAATACAAAAAAGTTCAACAGCATATGTCTTTTGTCAGCATTACTCATCAAGATTGCACTGACATAACATTCCAGTCATGTGATGTATACGAGAAGGACTAGAGCTGCAATGTTGTTTGATTATTATCACCTTCAAATTCCCATCCAAGTCACACATCATACTGACAGGATCAAGATTTTGGAGTTCGCCAGCTCAGACCATTATAGGTGCACCATCAGTGCAAATAGGATGTTCAAAGAGATAGCCTGCACCCCTTTTTAAGTACCAAGAGAATGAATTAAAAATTGGTTATGGTCCAATTTCAAACAGCACCTTTGAAATCAGGATGCCCAGATTTACATAGAGTTGGACCTCAGTCCCCACTTCAATCATTTGACTGAGCTGCCAGCATTTGTCATACTTTCAGACTGATCAATTTTGGGCCACTTCATGTGGCAGCTGGTGTTGCTGCTCTCCAGTTGCACAGTGTAGCATTTGTTCATTCATTTCCTGCACCTTACCTAAGTGACACTGGCAATGATAGCTGAATTAGAGGAAATTTCGTAATGTTGGTCCATGTTACCAGGAACTAGGCTGAAACTTCCAAGACTTGGTTCACAATAGGATCCTTGCAATCAAAAGACAGAAGAGACTTTCATATCATCACCCAGGTCTGGATTTTCCCCAGGTTCCATAGATGAAAAGAAAGGTATGCAACCCAAGGCTTTCCCTAATTCCCAACACATTATAATTTCAGCAAAGCTCTGAGCAGGTTAAAAATCAGGAAAATAAAAGCAAATGAGGACTCTTACATGTATTGCGCATGATAATATTTGGTGAGGTTCTGTAGCAAGTCCACTCCTTTCTTTGTCTTTATCTCATTTACTTTGATCAGATACTAAAAGAAACAAAAATAAAGTTGTGCGGTAAATTATACATATCTCACTCTATTCAAAAAGTGTACGACATTTCAATGGCTGTGACTTAGGCTTCTTACAAGCCAGATGTTTCAAAGGCACTCACCAGATATAATAGCAATCTCTTCAAAGATTCAATTGGCAAATCATTAATACTGCAGGTGAGCCCTTTGAGATTTTAAACACTTTCGCCAAAAACCTCCGACCTCATCTGCACCTGAGATTCTCCGGTGATTCTGCAGTGAGTGGAGTTTTGGCTGAGTGCCAAATTCTCCGTTCTCCCTGGCAGCAGGTTGGGAATGAACGAGATCAGAGAATCATGTCCTTTATTTAAGGGGAAAAATATTCTGCCCAGCATTCTCCACTATGTTACCATAAGTGAGAAGCCCAAATCACATTGCCACAATCAAATCAGAAATTGAGTATCACAGTAAACAAAGAAAACTTGATATTTCATCGCAACAAAAACACCAATTATTCTGTCAGTAATGAGATTAGAAAATTGGTGCAGAATGTCAAAAATAAGAAAAGAAATGGCATGTGGTGATAGAGGAAATGAAGGCTAGGTTATCAATAGTTGGCACCAACAATAAATCATTAAGATAGGAAAGAAAATATTGTGACAATTATTTGGTGGTAAAATGCTGTATTGGCCACACAAAAACGTTTCTCAGCAAGATACCTGGAAGTATTTCAACAAGGGAACATTAAAGGAAAATTAGCTTTGAGCAGAAGATTTTAAACTGGTGGAGGAACAGGAAAATAGTATTAAGGGTAGAGGAGAAAAGTTCAGCTTTTCAAGCCTGAAACAGTTCTGAGCATGCTGAGATGTAAAGTATCTCAAGAGATCCTGGTAAGATTGTGACACCTGAAAGATATGAACGAAAGTGCAAAATATCTGTTATTGTTAACATTCTAAAACCTTTTCAACTTCATTAATTTATTTCCTCTGTCTATTGACATGCCTGGACCATCTGGCACGGCTACAAGTCAGAATTTACCAGCAGCTCCAACAACATCTGCACTATGCACACTCAAATTGCACTCACCAGGACAGCTACTATTTCAACTTCATCACAAATACCGATTAGATTTCCTGCATAAAAGCACATTAGTGGCACAGAGGAATTAGCATTACTGACTGAGCAAGGCAAATTGCAGGTTGCAGGTGTTGCAAATAGCAGACTGTGCAGATGTAGATGTGGATGCTGGTGGCAAGCCTTAGAGACAAGAGTAATATTGTACCAACACAATCAGCCAGAATTCGCTTGGGGGAGTGGGGGGAGGGGGGGGGGGGGCTCCTCGCAGCATGCTCTATGAGTTGGATCTTTCCCTCATCTTTTAGTCTGAATATTGCTGGAAACTTGAAATGATATCAGCATAGCCATCATCTGGTGTACAATGACAGTAATGACATTTAATGATAAAGAAAGAAACAGCAACAATGGAGAAGAAACTATAAAGTGAATTAGAGTCAATTTAGATTTAAAAAAAAGATAAATAGAGGAAAAAAAGAATCAGTTTTTGAGAGAAAAAAAGAAAACATATGAAAAGCCCCAAATTTGTAAAAAGTAAAATGTAATAAATTTCGAGGAGCAATTTACAAGCTGCGGGAGTGAAATAATTTCAATTGTTCCCTTTCTGGACCTCCAAAATTAGGTGCTTTGCAGAAATATAGATATTGTCATTAAAAGGTTCTATATGTCATGTTGTTCCAGCCTCTTCTCCAATGAGTTAAATTCATAATTATGGCTTAAATCCAACAATTTCTTGAAAAATATGTGGAGATGGTTGGCGTGATCCCATTTTTATGAGGGAGGCAAACAACAGAGAAGTGAAAATCATCGTGGCAATTTGCCCCCCACACTATATCTCTTCTATAGGTATGTCAGGAGTAAAAGAATGACTAGGGTAAGATTAGGGCCAGTCAAGGACAGTAGTGGGAAGTTGTGCGTGGAGTCTGAAGAGATAGGAGAGGCACTAAATGAATATTTTTCGTCGGTATTCACACAGGAGAGGGACAGTGATGTCAAGGGGAGTACTGAGATGCAGGCTGTTGGACTGGAAGGGATTGAGGTTCATAAGGAGGAGGTGTTAGCAATTCTGGCAAGGGTAAAAATAGATAAGTCCCCTGGGCCGGATGGGATTTATCCTAGGATTCTCTTGGAGGCCAGAGAGGAGATTGCAGAGCCTTTGGCTTTGATCTTTGTGTCGTCATTGTCTACAGGAACAGTGCCAGAAGAATCATAGAATCATAGAAACCCTACAGTACAGAAAGAGGCCATTCGGCCCATCGAGTCTGCACCGACCACAATCCCACCCAGGCCCTACCCCCATATCCCGACAGATTTACCCACTAATCCCTCTAACCTACGCATCTCAGGACACTAAGGGCAATTATTAGCATGGCCAATCAACCTAACCCGCACATCTTTGGACTGTGGGAGGAAACCGGAGCACCCGGAGGAAACCCACGCAGACACGAGGAGAATGTGAAAACTCCACACAGACAATGACCCAAGCCGGGAATCGAACCCAGGTCCCTGGAGCTGTGAAGCAGCAGTGCTAACCACTGTGCTACCATGCCGCCCTACTGTGCTACCGTGCCGCCCTACTGTGCTACCGTGCCGCCCTGCTGTGCTACCGTGCCGCCCTGCTGTGCTACCGTGCCGCCCTAGACTGGAGACTGGAGGATAGCAAATGTTGTCCCCTTGTTCAAGAAGGGGAGTAGGGACAATCCTGGTAATTATAGACTGGTGAGCCTTACTTCTGTTGTGGGCAAAGTTTTGGAAAGGATTATAAGAGATAGGATTTATAATCATCTAGAACGGAATAATTTGATTATGGATAGTCAACACAGTTTTGTGAAGGGTAGGCCGTGCCTCACAAACCTTATTGAGTTCTTTGAGAAGGTGACCAAAGCGGTGGATGAGGGTAAAGCGGTTGATGTGGTGTATATGGATTTCAGCAAAGCGTTTGATAAGGTTCCCCATGGTAAGCTATTGCCGAAAATACGGACACATGGGATTGAGGGTGATTTAGTGGTTTGGATCAGGAATTGGCTAGCTGTAAGAAAATAGAGGGAGGTGGTTGATGGGAAATATTCATCCTGGAGTTCAGTTACTAGTGGTGTACCGCAAGGATCTGTTTTGGGGCCACTGCTGTTTGTCATTTTTATAAATGACCTGGATGAGGGCGTAGAAGGATGGATTAGTAAATTTGCCGATGACACTAAAGTCGGTGGAGTTGTAGACAGTGCAGAGGGAAGTGGCAGGTTACAGAGGGACATAGATAAGCTGCAGAGCTGGGCTGAGAGGTGGCAAATGGAGTTCAATGTGGAAAAGTGTGAGGTGATTCACTTTGGAAGGAGTAACAGCAATACAGAGTACTGGGCTAATGGTAAGATATTGGTAGTGTGGATGAACAGAGGGATCTGGGTGTCCACGTGCATAGATCCCTGAAAGTTGGCACCCAGGTTGATAGGGTTGTTAAGAAGGCATACGGTGTGTTAGCTTTTATTGGTAGAGGGATTGAGTTTCGGAGCCATGAGGTCATGCTGCAACTGTACAAAACTCTGGTGCGGCCGCACTTGGAGTATTGCGTACAGTTCTGGTCGCCGCATTATAGGAAAGATGTGGAAGTGTTGGAAAGGGTGCAGAGGAGATTTACCAGGATGTTGCCTGGTATGGTGGGAAAATCGTATGAGGAAAGGTTATGGGACTTGAGGTTGTTTTCGTTAGAGAGAAGAAGGTTAAGAGGTGACTTAATAGAGGCATACAAGATGATCAGAGGATTAGATAGGGTGGATAGTGAGAGCCTTTTTCCTCGGATGGTGATGGCTAGCACGAGGGGACATAGCTTTAAATTGAGGAGTGAGAGATATAGGACAGATGTTAGAGGTAGGTTCTTTACTCAGAGAGTAGTAAGGGCGTGGAATGCCCTGCCTGCAGCAGTAGTGGACTCGTCAACATTAAGAGCATTCAAATGGTTATTGGATAAACATATGGGTGATATTGGAATAGTGTAGATTAGAGGGGCTTTAGATTGGTTTCACTGGTCGGCGCAACATCGAGGGCTGTAATGTTCTATGTTCTTCATCACAAATAAATGTTTTGTTTACGAGTTAAAATCAGTCAGAGCTATTAACTCGCTATTACTTTCCCAGGAGGTTCTGTGCCAATTTTCAAAACTACACCAGTTTCATAAATCTGTGAATCAGAGAATGTGAACTATTTAAGAAACCATTTTTAAATCTGAACAAAGAACTCTGGAACGCAATACACCACAGTGGATAATTTAAATATCATTGTGACTTGTGGAGTCTTTTGTAATTGATAAAATTATCAATGTGACAACTATTTTGAATGATTCATCATGAAAAATTGCTCACAGGTGAGTGGTGTTTCAGTCAGTTCAAACCACTATGAGCAATGGCAGATACTGCTGTAAATCAAAACCCGATTGCAAAAGCATAAATGATAGATCTGTGTCAGAATGTATTTTTGACAATATCCAACTCAAGCATTACATCCAGAGAAACATCTCAATTAGATAGTGGGCCTTCTGCAATGTCACTGCAAAATCAATGTCACTTTCTCTGAAGCATGGACATTAACAGTGCTATTTATACATCATTTCTATGCATCCCACAAACTAGCATCAACAATTGTTTCTAATATAATGGGGATTCATCACAGTTGGAATTCCCTACTAATGGACAGAATATAAAACAGTGCTAAATTTACATAGGGAAAATCATCACAGATCAAATATTGAGTGTATACTTTTCATATTTCATGTAGAAAATATCACTTGGTTTTTTTGGCTTTGCTTAAATTGTTTCTATGGTCGCTATAGCCTCAAGCCATCTGAAATGTATAATAATTATTATATTTAAGTTTATTTATTAGTGTCACAAGTAGGCTAACATTAACACTGCAATTATCAATGTATTTCTCTTTTGTACTGGTTATGTGGACATTTAGTTCATTTTTGTTTGATTAATACTGGTAGTTATTCCATTTGCATCAACAGAAACACATTAGAAACCTCAACTATGAAGTATTTATCAGAAAACAGCACACACAATTCTCCATGCAAAGCAGTTTCCATTCACTGAATGAAATTGCACACCTCTCCCAGCAGGGGCTCACTACAATCAATCAGCTGAAGCTCTTCTTTGTCCATTTATTTCTGCAACCCACTTGCTCCTTGACATGATGGAAGAAGGAAATGAGGCTGATGACAGTAGTATCCTTTTACTTGTTGGATCCGACTGTGTATCAATCCAGACTGATGAGATGAAAGGATCCGACTGTGTTGGCTTCAAGTATCTTACTGTCGAGTTTGGGCAATTGCAATCAGTTCAAAATGGCTACAGGCCATACTTCAATCTCAACCACACAAGACACAATGGCTGAGGTACAAAATAGAACTGTCACACTGATACAGTAAAATGCGTTCTACTGACATTCCGGGTTATAACATGTAGTTAGAGTAGAGTAAAAGGGAGTTTTATTCTGTAGTTTATCCATGCTAAACCTCACCATGGAGTGCTTAGAGAACACAAGTGGGTGAAAAGTGGAAATTTGTTTTATTTCCCAACAATGAATCCTTCAACTTGATGAATATAAAATGAGCCAAAAAAAATAACTCATTGACATGATTATTTAACAACATTTTGCTAAAATTAATATGCAAATGAGGATTGATGGCAAAACAACTGCATCAGTTTCCCACCACCTTAAACATCCACTCCCTCCACCACCGACACATAGTACCAGCAGTGTGTACCAGCTACAAGAAGCACTGCAGCAACTCATTAAGGCCCCTTCAATAGCACATTCCAAAACCACATCCTCTACCACCTAGCAGGATAAGGGCACCAGATGCATGGGAATACTATCTGCAAATTCCCCACCAATCAACATGCCACCCTGATTTGGAAATATATCAACAGTTCCTTCTTGTTGCTGGGTCAAAATCCTGGAACTTCCTCCCTAACAACACTGTGGTTATACTGACACCACATGTAAAGCAGCAGTTCAAGAAATCAGCTGACCAACAGCTTCTCAAAGGTAATTAGGGATGGGCAATAAATGCTGACCTACTCAGTGATGCCCACATCCCATGAAAGAATTAAAAACAATCAAAAATTCCCACATACCTCACACATCTGCAGCTGAAACATCCTCCGTTCCTTTTCCATCTCCTCTGCTATTTCACCTCCAGTTACCTCAATTCGTACCATCCCATACTGCTTTGCAAGTTCTCTTTTCTCTTTTTCAATTTTAGTGCTGCCAAAAAAATGAGAAAGCATTCAACTATCAACTGCTTTCTTGCCAGCTTGCCCTCTGCAGTTAGAGCTATTAAAAATATGAATGAGAGAAGCTCTTATGGCCAGGATTTCCCACTCCCATAAGCATCGGGTGGCTTTGGCGACAGGAGCAGAAAATATCACAAGAAGGCCAAAGTCAAGTTTTACATTGGCATGGAGGTTTCCCCCGATTATCTCCTCCCCTGGGTGGGCTGCATCTCCTGTCATTCAATGCAGGGAATATCATTATAATACATTTGCATCTCATTATCAGGCCCATGTGCCAGAATCAAAACCCTCTGCTCCATCAGGTATGAGGATAACACTGGAAGGGTACCGAGGGACTGACTTCAGGGGGCAATTAGAGAGTTTATTTATATCCGTGCCCAGGCTGTGCGACTAGAGCTTCTTAACCTTTCTAACACTGCCGCTACATTTTAGTGCATCCCCAACATCCAAAACAAAGATGAAGAAAAACTGCTATCCACCACTCCATGTTATCTGTGATGATCTTGGCAGGCGTCCTCGGGAGGGCCAAGACCTAGAGGGACCTGGTCTGTTTTGGGGGTTCTGCTGCATGACAGTGCAACTCTCCATGGCCTGTGGAGTTGGAGCTGAAGCGATCACAGGAAGAGGGGATTTTGATGGACGGGACACTCCTGGAGTGAATGGCCCCAGAGTGTGCACCTGCTGATCTTCCTTCCAAGGGTACCTGAAGGCCCCTGACTTCCTCCTTAGGATGGAGGGGAGCTGGAGTGAGCCCAGGAGCCCTGTCATCCTCTGGTGTTCGCACTGACGAATCCCAGAAAGTGTCTGCCCAATGGAGTGCAAGTGCTACAGCAGTTCAGGACAAAGGTCTTGCACCAAGGTCTGCATAGCAGATGCCACCCTAGCTGTGTTGACCACGTTGCATTGCAATATTGACACAATTACCTCAGATATAAGACGGACGGACTCCTCCATGCAGACTTTCAATCCAAGGAGTGTACCTACCAGACATGCCTTCCTGATTTTCCCAAGTTTGCCTTTGGAGCTCCAGTAACTAAGGCATGAGTCCAGAGGCACAACATCTGACTGGGACTCAGCAGAATCCTGGCCTCCAACAATGCTCCAAGTGTTGGTACCCTGGAAGGTCCCTGCCTCTGCCTGCAATGTCTCTGTAAGTGTGATGTGTTCAGCAGATTGTGATCCCAAGGCTATTCTAGAACTCGGTCCCATTGAGGTGTGTGTGTCTGCGCTGGCGCAGGGAGTAGGTCAGCATTGTGACATTTCTCCCATTTTGGAGTTCGTGAATCCCTCCTCTGTGCTGCTATCTGGCTGGGGTCGAGGATCTGCTGGTGGACTCTCTGGACTCTTTCCCAAATGACCTGGATCCAGACTCTAAACGTTAACTCTGATGTCTTTCCACAGACACTATCAGACCTGCAGACATTATCCAGCATTTTCTGTATTTGACTCTAGATAACAAATTTGGTCATCTTCACCTCAAAATATGTATTTTCTTATTATGATTGGCCAAATCATCAGAAACAATGTTTAAGATACTTAAGGTTACAGTTCACTTGCCTAAATTGGTTTTATGCAGTACACAGGAACCCAATATCCACTTTGGGTGAACTGGGTAGAGCCTGCTATATGCAAATTCTGATCAGCCTCAGCTGCTGATGCAGCTGAAGAGAATCGCAAAGGTTGTTTACTCTTTATTTGTGTGTGGCCAGGAGGAGCCTTGGCTCCACAAATTCAGACGAATGTGCTTCTGCTCCAGGTACCCAACCCCACCAAAATAAAGGCTGCGATTTTACCACCCAATTTCTCACCTCTCACAATCTCCATTTCCAGCGGGAGGCTGAATAACTTATTTAAATTTATTTAAATCACCATTTCCATGGATTTATTGAGCCTGGGTTGCAATCGTCCCGCTGGCCTGCCTTTGTGGCCTCGCCAGCAGAGGTTCTATCGGTGAGGAAAACACCTGGTCCCCACGAATGGATAAACAGTCATGTTGGCCTCGCCGGTAAAACCGGAGGCCATTGAGGGCCCCTGGGGAAGGCGTGGGCAAGAGGGAAAGGTTGGGAATTCTCTTTGGGCAGTGCTAGCCTGGCACCCAGGCACTGCCCACCGGGAACCTTGGCACTGCCCACTGGGCAGTGCCTGAAGGAGCCAGGCTTACGGAGGGCAGGGTCTGAAGGGGCAGGGCCAGGCCGGGGCCGCCCAATTGGGGTGGGAGGGGGCTGCCACTCTGCAGTTGTGATCAGTGGTGGGAGGGGGGAAGGGGCAATCAGTCTGGGCGGTGAGGAGGGGGGAGCGGGAATTATATTTTTGGGAGGTGTGGGGTTCATGATCACTGTGGGGGGGGCCTCTGTTGTTGCAATTGCGCATGTTCAGCCACAGAAGCATGCACATGCGCAATAGTTCCCTCTGCTGCTACGCCAAACTGGCTGGCGATTTAAGCCCCGCCCCCACCATCTAGTGGCTAGAAACGGGGGGTCTAGTGGGAAGGTCCGTTGACCTCGGGCAGGATTTTACGGTTTCAGGATGAGAGAGGCCATAAAATCCCGCCCCTTAACTCTGTTCTCTCTCCCTATAGTTGCTGTCAGATTTTTCCAGCATTCTGATTTTAATCGCACTTCAGCCAATGTTATTATGCCAAAGTGCATCTGGTGAAAATGTTGATCAGATTTGTTCATGTGGGGTAATTAAAGCATCATTCAAGAAAATCAAGACACAGACATAAGCTCATCCTTTTTTATGACAGATAGGAGAAAAAGGGGAAAAAGATTTTCTCAAGAATCATCAGCCAACATGCATTGTACGTTGTTTTGCAAATCGATTTCTTGGGGAATTCTTCAAGAATTTAACATTATCTTTATCAAAATAATTTCAGCGTGATTGACAATGTGATTTTTAATGCAGCAAGATATCATCTCAAATGCATTGCAGTAGAAGAGAGTTCAATAATAGCTTTCAAATGGGAATTGAATATACATATAAATATATACAAATCTTCAGGTTTGAGGGAAAAGCTGGGAAGTGGACTAATTAGATAGCTCTTTCAAAGAGCTGGCATAGGCATGATGGGCTGAATGGTCTTCTGATTTATATCATTCTGTGATCTACGATACGTAGCTGTCAGAGAACAAAAGGGAGCGAGAAAGAAAATAAAATGCATTTCTACTCATTTAGAGCAAGATAATTAGATATTTTTTAAACTCACAATTTGCCTTCATAATCTTTCCAAGCTTTTTCAAAGGGCTTCTTTAAATCCTGCAAAAAAATGGAAAAAGCAACAACAAGCACTAAATAAAATTCTTTCTTATAACAATGATGCGATTGGGATTGTATTAGCTGAAATGCTTGTGTTAGTACACTTCATGTTGTAAATTCTAGTGCTAAGTCGAAAATATCCTTAAAATATTAGATGCACTACATTTGTTGCAAATTTATTTTCCGCATCGCCACTGTGACCCAGTCATGGCTGTAGCTGCACACTTTTTCTTTTCTTTCTTCATGGAATGTAGGCATTACTGTCAAGGTCAGCATTTACTGCCATCCCTAAATTGCTTTTATAAAAGTGGTGAGGAGTTGCCTTCTTAACTTGCTGCAGTCTGTGTGGTGAACCTAGACATGAGTTAACGGAAGTATTGGGGTTGAGTCTATTCCTGCATCACTGACCACAAAGAAACGCTTTTCTGCAGGGGGTCAATGGATAGTCATGAAGTGTATCAAAACTGACTGATTTTTCACCGCTCAGGGTGCATTGGCTGATTTAGTGTCTCAGTTGCTGCCTTGGCTGAGTTCAGCAAATTCAGTCCACACTGGCAATCGAACTCTGGTCTGTATGGTTTACTGCTGCAATAGATTTTTTTTTTAATGGTTCTACTTACTTCTACATAAGTAATGATCTACAACTACCATCAGAAGAATTGCAAAACCAGCACATTACTCATCATTAACTGCTACATAACTGAGCTCCGACTTAATGAGTTTTTTTGTAAATACAGTCAATGTTGCCTCACCCCCTTGACTCCTTTCAGTTCTCCTTTCAGCAGAGAGTTCAGGAAAAAGACAATATGATTCACACTCTGCAACTGAAGGAGAAAAAAACACAATCAGCATTGAATGATATTGCAGAACAAATAGATGAAATCGACTAAGGTAAAAGGCAGAGGGCAGATGTAAAGTTAAATAGTTTAAACACAATTAATGCTCTCCTCTGATGGTCCACTGAGCTTATTAAATGGGTGGCTGAACAGAGGTTCAATCTCCAATTTGCCATAATTTGGGCAGTTAAAGAAGGGAGAATCTGGCAAGGTTCCTTCTTCTGGTAATAGTCGACTATGCTGCAAGTTTAGTCATTTGGATGCATGAATAGTGAAATAACTCTTCCAAGTCCGGTGTCCCTTCACTAAATCTAGATTTATTTACATAGTCAGCATCACTCAGACAGGTACCTCCTCATTCAGAGTGTAAACCTGGAGTGTCAGTAACCCTGACACTCCACAACATATATACAGGCAGGGCTCTCTGATTGGACAAGCCATTACCTTAATCAGGGAGCTCGTATTCTAAGAGGTCTGCATCGTGGGTCTCGCTATAGTCGTTACAAATAGGACAGAATTAGGCTTGAATATTGCCCTTGCAGTCAAATTGTCTGCCAACAGTCACTGGCAAAACTTGTAAAAGAATAATGACTCCTGAATAAGGTAGCAAATGGTAACTAGTACCCTTGGAACAGTAGATGTGAATGAACAAATAGTGAGGAAAAAAAATACTTACCTTCTGGATCTGTTCCATGTAATTTGAAATAAAATTTATATTTTAATGAACATTTTTATTCTGGGATCAATAGATTTTTGTTAATGATCTATCAGATCGACACTTTTGTCTTCTTTTTCTTAGGCAGTCCCTTGGGACCGAGGATGGCTTTCTTCCACATGGAGGTTACAGGTCCTACACTGATTAAAAAATCCAATACTGAATGAGCACACTTTGTCACAGGCGGGGCAGGTAGTGTTTGATGAGCGGGTATGTTGTATGCTCAGGTATTGTATGTTTCTTTCACTGTTTGTGCTTGGCCTCCACCCAGGCCTATTGGAGACGCTTGAAATGGGTGGCATCTTCTTGGATGCTTCTTCACTAGTCTGGAGGGTCTCTTTTGTAGAGTTGTAGGAACAGTGGCCAGGATTCTCCCAAAAAAATTCTAAGTCCCCAATTTGCGGGAAAATGGGAGTAAACCCCGCTGGTTTTTTTCACGTGATTTCCAGAATGAATCTCTGACACTGTCCATATTAGAGCTCCTCAGGATAATTCACTCTGGAAATCAAGGGATAGGGTCTATTCCCGCCCGAGAGGCCAGCAGCATAGCGCTGAGCGGGTCACTGTGGATGCGTCGAGATGTCAGCGCAGAGATCGGTGCATGCGCAGTGGCCCCACACTGCCGGCATCCCGATCGTTGGCCAGACCCGCAACCTCCCCATCGCTGGCCTTCTGCCCCACCACCCCCCAAATCCCACTCCCTGATCGCTGGCCTTCCTGACCTCTCAGGGCAAGCCCCGCTACCCCCCATCCCTAACCCCCGGCCAACCCCAATCTCCCCGACCACCCACCTAGCCAGCCCTGATCTCCCAATCCCATTGCCTTGCCCCCCCCAACCCCGGCAGTCCTGATCTCCCTGACCTCCTGACCCCGTGCCCCTAGCAGCCCCGACACCCCAGCATCAATGATCTGCCCCCCCACACACCCGGATGGCCAGCCCCAAACACCTTTTCCCTCCCTCGGCTTGCGATCCCAGTGCAGAATGGCAGCGGGTCCCCCCACCCCAACCGATTGCCCCCCCATAGATCCTGCCCCCAACAGGCCCTGGCCTCAATATGCCCTGCCCCCCTGGCCCCACCCCATTGGCACTCTCCGATGCCCGGTGGGGAGTGCCAAGGTGCCCCTTGGGCAATGCCAGTTTGTGCTTGGGCAGTGCCAGGGTGCCAGGCACTACCCAAGGGGCACCCCCGTTACCTCTGACCTCCTGGGGGCCTCAATGGCCTCTCTTCCCTCCAACAGGGCGGTGTTCCCCGTTCGTGGGGAGCAGTAGCAAACCCCGCTGGAGTGAACCACTCCCAGCAGGGGTGGGAGATGCTAGTTGGCCTGGAGACTTCAGTCCCGGGCCCGCTAATGAAATGGAAATGCTGATTTCCATATTGTAATCAGCTCTGCGCTGATTTCCGGCGTGGGGCTGATTATGCTGGAAATCTTTGGCTGGGAGACTCGCAGCAGCCGTGATGTCCAGTGAGAACCCGCGAAACAGCCCCTGCTGATGTCTCCCGGCCCTCTGTGCTGGCTGGGATTATTGTCCCCAGCATTTTTTCAAAAGTTTCCCAAATCCAGAATATGGTTCATGGCTCTTTTGAAGGCAGTGAACTACGAATCATGGAGAACCTGGCCTGACTCCATGAAAATTGTGGGGGTTATGAGATGCCTACTTCCACAATTGAAGCCATCCAGGTTGTGCTCGCTACCTTCACCCTTACCCTGCGCTGGCAAAAATTGCAGAACTGGAAATGGGGACAGGAATCCAGGAATTGGATCTTGCTAAAGCCCTCTAAAAATGTCTCTGATTCTAAATTACAGTTGGAGACTTTGGATGGTTCCAACTTACTTATTTAAATAGGTACCCTGCAAATGTTTGATTCAGAAATAGCAATCTAGCTCCTGGGTAATTATACAACTGACATACCTGACTCCCCCTTTGACTTCCTGACTAACTTCCCCCCGCCACAACTGCTGCTCACCCACACCCCCAACCTAACCTGGCCTCACCACCCAACCTCACTACCCAACTTCCCTCCTGCCCCCAACTCCCCCCTTGATCTCCTCTCTCCCCCTCCCACTGGTCTGGTCTGACCTCACCTTACCTCCCTACCCCTTTATCCACTTACCTCACCCATCCTACCCCATTACCTCACCCACCCTTACCTACTTACACATTCATCTGGAGTAGCTATCTGATGGCGATTGCTGCTCTATGGAAGACTTGGAAGAATATCTTAAAATTGATCTTTCTGGTGTAACGGACCAGATCAGAAACACTAAGGTATGTTATGGAGTTAACCTAGATCCCAATTTTTTTTTGATTTTGGCACTCTGCTGCCTCATAGCACCAGGGACCTGGGTTCAATTTTGGCCTTGGGTGACTGTGTGGAGTTTTCCCTGTGTCTTCGTGGGTTTTTTTCAGGTGCTCTGCTTTCCTCCCACACTCCAAAGGTGTGCAGGTTAGGTGGAATGGCCATGGTAAATTGCCCCTTAGTGTCACACGCTGTGTAGGTTAGGGGGATTAGTGGGGTAGATACGTGGGGTTACAGGGATAGGGCCTGGCTGGGATTGTTGTTGGAGAGTTGGTGCATGCACAAAGGGCCATATGGCCTCCTATGATTAGGGTGAGCATAAGGTATTTCAGTCCAGGTATGAACATAGAACAGTACAGCACAGAACAGGCCCTTCGGCCCACAATGTTGTGCCGAGCTTTATCTGAAACTAATCAAGCTATCCCACTCCCTATCAACCTGGTGTGCTCCATGTGCCTATCCAATAACTGCTTAAATGTTCCGAAAGTGTCTGACTCCATTATCACTGCAGGCAGTCCATTCCACACCCCAACCACTCTCTGAGTAAAGAACCTACCTCGGACATCCTTCCTATATCTCCCACCATGAGCCCTATAGTTATGCCCCCTTGTAATAGCTCCATCCACCCGAGGAAATAGTCTTTGAACGTTCACTCTATCTATCCCCTTCATCATTTTATAAACCTCTATTAAGTCTCCCCTCAACCTCCTCCGCGCCAGAGAGAACAGCCCTAGCTCCCTCAACCTTTCCTCATAAGACCTACCCTCCAAACCAGGCAGCATCCTGGTAAATCTCCTTTGCACTCTTTCCAGCGCTTCCACATCCTTCTTATAGTGAGGTGACCAGAACTGCACACAATATTCCAAATGTGGTCTCACCAAGTCCTGTACAGTTGCAGCATAACCCCACGGCTCTTAAACTCCAATCCCCTGTTAATAAAAGCTAACACACTATAGGCCTTCTTCACAGCTCTATCCACTTGAGTGGCAACCTTCAGAGATCTGTGGATATGGACCCCAAGATCTCTCTGTTCCTCCACAGTCTTCAGAACCCTACCTTTGACCCTGTAATCCACATTTAAATTTGCCCTACCAAAACGAACCACCTCAGATTTATCAGGGTTAAACTCCATCTGCCATTTTTCAGCCTAGCTTTGCATCCTATCTATGTCTCTTTGCAGTCTACAACAGTCCTCCACCTCATCCACTACTCCATCAATCTTGGTGTCATCAGCAAATTTACTGATCCACCCTTCAGGCCCCTCTTCTAGGTCATTAATAAAAATCACAAATAGCAGAGGACCAAGCACTGATCCCTGTGGCACTCCGCTAGCAACCTGCCTCCAGTCCGAAAATTTTCCATCCACCACCACCCTCTGTCTTCGATCAGATAGCCAGTTACCTATCCAATCGGCCAACTTTCCCTCTATCCCACACCTCCTTACTTTCATCATAAGCCGACCATGGGGGACCTTGTCAAACGCCTTACTAAAATCCATGTATATGACATCAACTGCCCTACCTTCATCAACACACTTAGTTACCTCCTCAAAAAATTCTATCAAATTTGTGAGGCACGATTTGCCCTTCACGAATCCGTGCTGACTATCCTGGATTAATCCGCATCTTTCTAAATGGTTCCTAAATCCCATCCCTAAGGACCTTTTCCATCAACTTACCAACCACCGAAGTAAGACTAACCGGCCTATAATTACCAGGGTCATTTCTATTCCCTTTCTTAAACAGAGGAACAACATTCGCCACTCTCCAGTCCTCTGGCACCATCCCCGTGGACAGTGAGGACCCAAAGATCAAAGCCAAAGGCTCTGCAATCTCATCCCTTGCCCCCCAAAAAATCCTAGGATATACTTCATCAGGCCCAGGGGACTTATCAACCTTCAGTTTATTCAAAACTGCTAGTGCATCCTCCCTCCAAACATCTACTTCCTCCAGCCTATTAGCCTGTAACACCTTCTCTTCCTCAAAAACATGGCCCCTTATTATGATTCAATTGTCCCACCAGGAAGCTTTTATCAAAAACAAACTTTATTTTTAGCAACACAGTTAAAATATAACAAAAAGAAATAGCATAACTTTTACCAATTGAAAATACTTAAACATTATAAGGTATAATTCTTAATAGCTAGCTATCTCTAAAGTTCTAATGTAAGCAGTATCCTCATACACATAAATCCCTTTTCAAAATCAGCACAAAAATAGATATGCTCACATAGGTGCTATGTTTCCACCCTTTTACCCCTCCGGACAAATACAGAAAGACACCTGTCATATGACTCTCAGCAACCTCCAGAGAAAGATTCATCCCCAAACAGCAGAATCTCAGAGAAAGAGACTCATTTTTACAAAACCCAATGACCAAATTCAGAGAAAGAGAGGCACTGCTCTCTAACAATTCCAAACAGCAACTCAGTTTGAGAGCTCTGTGTAAGCCGAGCTCCGCCTAGTCACATGATTCATTCCCTGTCAATCATCCTAATCAAGCCCTACTCTGCAAAACCCCAGGGGAAAACACTAAAATAACAGAACAGCATTAGCCCAGATTAAAACAAACATTCTAGCAATTTGGACCAATTCTGCTGCTGCAGTAACAATAGAGGCTGGTTACAGACCAAGCGGCACCGGTGTTAGAACAGACTACTAAAAAAACCTGCACAGAAAAATGACTCAAATACATTTCTTAAAGGCACAGTATCATCACATTGGTGAATACTTAAGATTGTGGTCCTGCTAGCACATTATCAGACTAAAGATTTTATAAACAGGATCAGATCAAGAAAGAAATTTTATCATCAGAAATATAAATAAACTGCGAGACATAAATATATGAAGCATAAAAGACATAATATAATGCAAGTGAAGCTTTCCATGATCTCATGAAGAGGCCATTTATTAATTACAATAAAACCAAGTTGAATCTTTGTAAAGCACTCATATTTATTTCATACTCACCAATAACATATTGATGGTAAATACAAAGATGATTTACTATGCATCTTTTTAATTGCTGTTACGATTTAATAAGACCATGATTATGCATTATACATGTTTACATATGTATGCAAACACACGTATTGAAAAAGATCAGTCAGTGCAGTTTCTACACTCCTGACATGAAGCTGGTGTATAACAGTGACTTCAGCAGATGAATTATCGATTTCAAAATTCTAGTCGCACTGATTTTTGCAAGCAAAGTTAGAACCATAACGCGGCAGGTTTTTTTACACAGAGGGTGTTGGGTGCCTGGAACTCGCTGGAACCCGCTGCTGAGGGAAGTAAAGGAAGCAGATACGATAGTGATCTAAAGGGGCGTCTTGACAAATACATGAAAATGATGGAAATAGAGGGATCTGGTCCCTGGTAGGGTAGCGGGTTTTAGTTCAGTTGGGCAGCATGGTCGGTGCAGGCTTGGAGGGCCAAAGGGCCTGTTCCTGTGCTGTAATTTTCTTTATTCTTTGTTGTTCAAGTCCATCTGAACATTATGCATAGGATATCTCGATTGATGAGATGATACTCATCTCCCATGATCTGTTGTTGCTTCCATTGAGATGGCAATTAGTTTCAGTATTTAAAAATAAAGTTGGAAACAGGATGAGGTTTCACTGTTTTTTTAAAAATTCATTTACGGGATGTGGATGACGCAGGTTAGACCAGCATCTAATGACCATCCCAACTTGCTCTTCAGAAGGTGGTGGTGAGCTGTCTCCTGAACTGTTGCAGTCCCACAGTATTGTTAGGGAGGGAGTTCCAGGATTTTGACCCTGTGACAGTGAAGGAACAGCGATATATTTCCAAGTCAGGGTGGTGAGTGACTTGGAGGGGACCTTCCAGGTGGTGATATTTCCAGGTATCTGCTGCTCTTGTCATTCTAGATGATAGTGGTCGTAGATTTGGATAGCTTAAGGAACATAGGTGACTTCCTGCAGTGCATCTTGTAGATGGTACATATGGCTGCCATTGTACATCAGTGGTGGAGGGGTTGACCTTTCTGGAAGTGGATGCAATCAAGCAGGCTGCTTTGTGCTGCATGGCGTCAAGCTTCTTGAGTGTTGTTGGAGTTGCACCCATCCAGGCAAGTGGAGAATATTCCATCACACTCCTGACTAATGCCTTGTAGATGGAGGATAAGTTTTGGGGAGTTAGGAGGTCAGTTACTCACTGCCGGATTCCTAGCCTTTGACCTGTTCTGGTAGCCACAGCATTAATATTATGGCTAGTTGAGTTCAATTTCACTCACCAGCAATTCAGCCAGTGGCTGACTTCACACACTGAGCTATTTTGGCTCATAGGTTCATTTTAAAAACCACACAGGTCTTATTTAAAATCCAATATTTTCAGACTTAATTCAGTGCTTTTTTTCCATCATTATGACAAACAAAATGTTTAAGTTAAAACTGATTCAAATTTCTTCAGCATTATCTATTATGAAATAGTCATATAATTGATCTTCTTTGTTCATAAATGTCTAACCTTCAACTGTAACCACACTTAGAATTCAAAATAACAAAGCTCTTGAGAGAGAATGATTTGGATGAGAATATAGGGGGCAAGTTAGTAAGTTTGCAGATGACACCAAGATTGGTGGCATGGTGGACAGTGAGGAAGGTTATCTCCAATTGCAGCGGGATCTTGATCAATTGGGCCAGTGGGCTGACGAGTGGCAGATGGAGTTTAATTTAGACAAATGTGAAGTAATGCATTTTGGTAGATTGAACCAGGGCAGAACTTACTCAGTTAATGGTAGGACGTTGGGGAGAGTTACAGAACATAGAGATCTAGGGATACATGTTCATAGCTCCTTGAAAGTGGAGTCACAGGTGGACAGAGTGGTGAAGAAGGCATTCGGCATGCTTGATTTCATCGGTCAGAACATTGAATACAGGAGTTGGGACATCTTGTTGAAGTTGTACAAGACATTGGTAAGGTCACACTTGGAATACTGTGTGCAATTCTGGTCACCCCATTATAGAAAGGATATTATTAAACTAGAAAGAGTGCAGAAAAGATTTACTAGAATGCTACCGGGACTTGATGGATTGAGTTATAAGGAGAGGCTGAATAGACTGGGACTTTTTTCTCTGGAGCGTAGGAGGCTGAGGGGTGACCTTATAGAGGTCTATAAAATAATGAGGGGCATAGACAAGGTAGATAGTCAATATCTTTTCCCAAAGGTAGGGGAGTCTAAAACTAGAGGGCATAGGTTTAAGGCAGTGGTTCCCAAACTTTTTCACTGAGCCGCACTTTTGGAATAAAAATTTGGTCGCGCCACACCGAATTTTTTATTGATACATTCAAAAACAAAAAAAACAACTCCTAGCAGTGCTTGATTCATAACATAGAACACAACTACTTTATAATATGATCATGGGACATCCAGAAAGTATAAAACAATGCTTGTTTAAACCATGTTTAAATGTTTCTTTGATTGTCCTTGAATCTTCCCGCCACACTTGCCATCCTCTCTCGCCGCACCAGTGTGGCGCGCCGCACCCTTTGGGAACCACTGGTTTAAGGTGAGAGGGGAGAGATACAAAAGTGTCCAGAGGGGCAATTCTTTCACACAGAGGGTGGTGAGTGTCTGGAACAAGCTGCCAGAGATAGTAGTAGAGGCGGGTACAATTTTATCTTTTAAAAAGCATTTAGGTAGTTACATGGGTACAATGGGTATAGAGGGATATGGGCCAAATGCGGGC
The DNA here is from genome assembly GCF_964213995.1 of Mustelus asterias. Lineage (NCBI taxonomy): Eukaryota > Metazoa > Chordata > Chondrichthyes > Carcharhiniformes > Triakidae > Mustelus > Mustelus asterias. The sequence continues at coordinate 76,837,807 of NC_135820.1, read as the reverse complement.
AATTGGGATTAGCTTAGGGGTTTTCAAAAAAAAGATAAGGGCGGCATGGACGAGTTGGGCCGAAGGGCCTGTTTCCATGCTGTAAACCTCTATGACTCTATGAGAAGGAATGAGTGTGATCATTCAAAAGCTATGCATTTATTTCAATATACAGTAAACAATTTAGCATATGATTTATTTGGCACAAAGGAAAATATGGTATAAGATGGTTTTAACAATAAATAAATGGTGGAAACTTTTATTATTAGGTGCTTTGTACTATAAGAAAACTAATGGCCCCCTGTGGTGCAGGCCTCATGTAATGGCCAGCCATCCCTAGTAAATTGAACAGCTTTACCTTTGGGTTGGAGCTAGTCAGGCAAGAACACTTACACATATCATATACTTTAACAGCAGCTGATACTGATTCTACATAAATAACAACAGTCAACTGTTGCAGTCTGGTTTAACATCTACATATATATAACTCTGCAGGCATAATGAGTTTTGATCTTCGAGTTCCCTGATTTTGTGATTATATTGTCCTTACAATTGAGTGCAAGATTCCATGAGAATGAGAGCAGTGTTTCAGAACAAAGAGCCAATTTTGTGCTCATGTGACTATCTTTTTTACATTCAGCAGAAGTCCATTTAAAAATAGCAAAAAAAATAATGTTTTGATATATACAGTTTTTGGATTTCTTTTAATTTCTGATTGACATAACAGTAACATAGTTGCTGCTGTAGACCAGTGTCCTTTGCTTAACAAAATAGTTATTTTCAAAAATGTTCAATATATATGTCCATCCAATGACATTATAAAGTAATATGTGTCCAGCTAGTGACATTATAAATTAATATTTTATATAACACATCTTCATAACAATGTAGATTGTGAACAGCAGCGCTTTTCTAAAGAGGTATTTACTGAGAGTTGTTGCCATGATTTTGTTGGCCCTGTGGTCAGTTAAGTTGTGGGACACAGTTTAACAGATTTTTCACCTCAGTATACAAGCTACACAATTTCTAATTAACTCTTCTAAACAGTAATCTATCACTGGCCATCTAACTGCTTCAATGGTTTGTTGATTAACCCGAACAGCATCCAGATATCCTTCATGGGCAAGATACAAAGTACTTCCTGGATAACTGCTCGAACTCCGTGTGCTATTAAACAGTGCACGCGCATTACATACTCTATTATAACATCAGTTTTTCCTCTAAATCGGGAGGCTACTTAGTTTTTAGGTACAGGCTTACTTATTGCATTGCACTGTCTGTCACCAATAGTGCCTCTTATGTAACAAAGACTTGCCGTCACGTAGCCTGCAATATGGAAAATCACTTTATTGCTAATGCTGTCTATGATAATCGTAAGACATCATGTCAGCTACTTGGTTGCATAAGCCTGTGAGATATTCAACCTCAAAGTTGTACTGATGAAGACAACCTGACCCTCTATAGATGCGTAGAAGATCCTGATGTGGCTAACAATGTAGTCAAATGCATAGTGATCAATGTAGAGAGTGAACTATCTATCACAGAGATACATGTGCCAATGTTCACATGCGTAGATGCAGGTTACTGCATCCTGCACTACAGCAGAGTATTTACATTCAGTTTACAATGAATATGACACGTGCACGGTTGGTCATTCACTTCCTGTTAAAGTAGAGCTCCAATTGTATCTCCTGATGCATCTGTTGTGACATACATTTCCACATGTGAGTTAAAACATGAGGACTGATAGAGATGCTGGGGGCAATTTTCTCATCCTGCTGCGCTAATCTTTTAGCGTAGCAGGCTGGGAAAATCCCATGGCGGGCGATTCGCGGGGTTTGCACCTGCATTTGCTAGTGTCTACAGCACCGGATTTACGGCAGTGTCTGCTCCGCGCATTTAAATGGTCATTTAAATATAAATGAGATTAGCGGGCCCGGGACTGAAGTCTCCGGGCTCGCTAGCATCCCTCCGCCCCCCTGCCAGAGTGGTTCATTGCAGCAGGGATTACACTAGCTCCCCACAAACAGGGAACTAACGGCCCAATCCCGCTAGAGTGAAGGGGGGGCAATCGGGACCCCCCCAGAGGGTCGGGCAGCGGGGGGGTGGGGGGGTGCCCCCGGTCATTAGCACCCTGGCAGTGCAGTCTGTACCCACTGGCACTGCCCAAGGAGAAAGTGCCAATGCCCGAGGCAGCTTGGCACTGCCCATCAGGCTTGAGGCAGTGCCAAGGGGCCTAGGGGGCAATCAGTGGGGGTTGGGGGTCCCACTACCACTCTGGAGTCAGGAACGGTGGGAGAAGGAGGGAGACCAGTGATCAGGTCGGGCTGGGGGAGGGGCAGTCAGTCTGCTGGGGTGGGGGTTACTATCGGGAGGGGAGAGGGATATCAGTGGGGGAGGGGGGGGCAGGGTGGGGATTATGGCTGGGCCCTGGAATAGTCAGGGGGTCAGCGAACGGGCTGCGGGGGGAGGGGGGGTTGCTGGCCAGCAATCGGGAGGCCAGCAGTGGGGGGCCACTGCGCATACGCCGATCTCGGCACTGACAGATCGGCGCATGCACAGTGGCCCGCTCGGTGTGCTGATTTCAGTGGGAATAGTCCCGCACCCTGAAATTTAATGATACGCTGGTGGCCTCTGCAGTGCACAGAGTGTAGGAGATTCTTCTCTGAACTCCCACTGAAAAAAAGTGTGAATTATTTCAGTTTTCACGCAAATTCGACACTTGGAATTTTTTTGGGAGAATTCCGCCCATCATCTTAGCCTTTAACGTGTTAAATGAGGTTTGCTGTGCGATTGTCCATCTCATTATGCATCTTTCCACAGCTGCTTTCAAAAAAGCTCTGTGATCTCTGCATACTTGAGAACAAATTTGTGATCAAGGTTGGTAGTACCAAGGATCAATACCAACTCTGGTTGGACAGGGTCAGAAGCGAGATATATGAATGGACGTTATCGTGTATTGGTTTTACTCGAGTTTCAGTCACTCTGCACCCAAGTAAGTCAATCTCAGATGCTGTGAATGTGAATTTGTTCTTGCTGTGAATTGTGTGTGCAAGTCGAGTGAATGCACACTCGAGCAGAATGCACTATGAATGTGCTGCGTGCTGAACCTCATCCACAATGCATTCTGCTATACTGAAACATACCTTGGGGAGTAACAAAAGATGTAAGGTACCACCTTGGCTTCACTAGTGGCGTGTCATGCTTTGTGAAGACTGGAAGTAGACATCTTTCTGGAATGATTGCTTTGTTGAAGGCCATAAGAGTCTGCATAGCATTAGTTCACATTTTTTGAGTTGTGAAATGGTTAGATTCAATATCCATGTGGAGGAGTTAATTCGCTCAACTTTACCATTTGCTTCAAGTCGTGTCAGCTCCTGTGACACTTCAACAGGGATTGCAAATTTGTCTCAAATTTTGCAAAACTGGCAGAATTAGCGCAAGAATTGTTAGCATCTTGAGAATAAGGAAGGATACCATTGTGCATAGTCAGTGCCATTGATCACATGAACATGTATTCCAGTGGAGACTTCAAGTCTGAAGCCAAGCTTATCCGAAAGGTCTTGTCTTTGGCTACGTAGAACATGAACTTGTCCAGCTTCAGGATTTTGTAGCATACTGCAACTGTGATCGTTCCCAAAACCAGAATAACTGAGATACCATAAGCTTTCAGTATCCATCGCAGGAGTGAGAGAATGTTGTGAAAATAATGATGGCAGAGTTTGTTGCTGAATATAGATACTTCACACCAACATTGACGAGAAACAACATGGAGATGCCTGTGATCTCGGGCAATCTTAAAAATGAGCTGGTTTTTACCATCTGTGATGATATACACATGCCATATTTCATTCCTGGGAACAGATTCTTCCATATGCTGAACCAAAGAACTCTTCTCCTTTGACATCTTTGCAAAATGGTTCATTTTAGAATTCGTTCCACTTCTTCCATTGAGCTGGCCAAAGTGTTGCGAATCTATGGCTTCCTCCATTATTTGGACACATTTTTGAAGGCATCTGACCACGATGGGACAAGTGTTGATGGGCCTGTTGAATTCTCTTTGTCTGTAAACCTTGCACCTGAGCTAGCTGGGCAAGCAGTGTCTGCTGCTGAGTTTGAGGATGCTTTTATGAGTAATCTGTCCAAATCGAATATGGTGGATTTGATTTGGCCTCCAAGAGAAGGCATTCCCTAATTTGTGGAATTAAGTTTTTCAAGAAGTTGGTTACAAATTAGATAGTGTGTCAAATTGAAACCTAGAAGCCAACTGTTGCATACTGCCACATATATGGATTCACCTTTCCCTGGCATCTCTGGCAAAACATATAGGGGGTGATTCTCGTAGTTCGCTGTGCTGCTCTAGCATTGAACTGGGCCGGGAGACATCAGAAGAGGCTGTTTAGAAGGCTCCCCGCTGGGAGCCACGGCCTCCGTGTGTGTCTGGAGCCTGGATTTCCGGCATTGTCAGCTCCACACCGGAAATCGGTGCAGAGCTGATTTAAATATTAAGATCAGCATTTGAATTTCATTAGCGGGCCCGGGACTGAAGTCTCCAGGCCTGCTAGCCTCCACTCCACTCTCCTCCATCCAGGAGGTCGATGGTAAGGTCGTTGGTAAGGGCATTGCCAGCCTGGCAGGGTGGGAAGTTGGAGAGTTCAGGACGGGCGGGGGGGGGGTTGGCCATCAGGGCTGGGTTGGGACTACCGGAGGGGTCGGGGCTGACCGGAGACGTCCGGAAGGCCAGCGATTGGGGGATAGGAGGGGTTGGAGGGGCAGCAATGCGGGGCTGCTATGCTGGCCAGCTCAATCGCTGCCAGTGATCGGGAGACCAGCTGTGCAGGGCTACTGTGCATGCACCAATCTCTGCTATGACAGATCGGCACATATGCAGTGGCCCGCTCAGCATTCTGCTGCCGGCCTCTTGGGCGTGAATAGGCCCTGCCCCCGGATTTTCAGCGTGAAGCTCTCTGAGGCACTCTGCATTGCACAGACTGTGGGAGATTCATTCTGAAAATTCCATGAAAAAAAACCAGCGGGATTTACTCCCATTTTTACGCAAATTCGGCATTAGAACTTTTTTAAAAATAGAAACCCTACAGTTCAGAAAGAGGCCATTCAGCCCATCGAGTCCTGCACCGACCACAATCCCACCCAGGCCCTACCCCAATATCCCTACATATTTTACCCACTAATCCCTCTAACCTACACATCTCAGGACACTAAGGGGCAATTTAAGCATGGCCAATCAGCCTAACCCGCACATCTTTGGAATGTGGGAGGAAACCGGAGCACCCGGAGGAAACCCACGCAGACACGAGGAGAATGTGCAAACTCCACACAGACAGTGACCTAACCCGGGAATCGAACCCAGGTCCCTGGAGCTGTGAAGCAGCAGTGCTAACCACTGTGCTACCCGTGCCGCGTTTTTGGGAGAATCCTGGCCTTAGTGTTCTATCTTCATACTTTTTTTAGCCCAAAATATATATATTTAAAGTACCCTCCATTCTTATCATCAGTTTTTGTATTTTGTAGTGATGGCAGTGGGAAGCTTTGAAGATACAGTAAAGGTCCATAGCTTCAAGGCCTTGACAGTTTCATATAGCTTGAAAGCTGAAATGGCAGATTTAAACATCCATTCCAACAGTGTCTAGCCACAAACATTGCTTTCTTCCCCATTTCCTCTCCCACCCAACCTCTGTTCAACAGCTGTCCATTTTCACCTTAATTACGTTTCCCTCGATTGAAACTAATCCTTTTCCAGTCTCATAAACTGAAAGTTTAACTACTTATAACATCCTGCTGTTTCAATCAAAGAGTGTTAAACTTTTGGTGCAAAGCCATTTTTTATTACAATTCACAAGGGTCATTTTAATTTATCTGTGGCCACGATTTTAGGGACTGTTTGCCCTGTCCGCAAAACCCGCTAAATCTCACAAAAAGGTCATAACGAGATTTGAGACGGCCATATTTTCGAGCGCGATGTTCCCGGGTCCTCTCCAATGATGCAATCTGAGCGTGAACCTGATTTGCATCAATTGAACGAGTTTATTATGTCACAGGTTCAGTAGTCTCCTTACTCAAGAAATGTCTGGAGTGATCCTGAGACGAAGTGCCATCATGCAAATTAGATTGTTTTTCTCTCTTGCCTGAACATGCACCATTGCGCAGATAAGTTAGAAAATATATATCCAGCCCCAGAACTTTGTCCAGTGCCAAAATAATTGATTGCTAAGTAGTGCTGGTAAACAGCACACATTGATTTAGTCCTATGAAAATAAAATTTTCATCTCTTTAACACCCTGATTGATACTGCAAACTCACTGCATATGGGTGTCATTCACACCTCTGAGCAACAAGGATGTGGGTTCAAGTATCACCCCAGTCTTGAGTCCAGAATATAAACTGATACTCCAAAGCACTACTGAGGAAGTACTGCAATATTAAAGGTACAATGTTAAACCAAAATGTCATCTACGTTCTCTGGTGGATGTAAAAGAGATGACCTTTGCAACAACAGCAGCGACTTTCATTTATATACCTTTAACGCAATAATACGTTCCAAGGCATATCAGAGGAAAATTATGGAACAAAGTTTAACACTGGGCCATATTAGGAGATATTTGGCCAAGCTTTTAATCGTCTGGCCAAGGAGCAACTAAAAGAAAAAAAAAGAGGCCAAGAGAGGTGGACAGATCTAGAGAGGGTATTCCAGAGCTTATGCGGAAAGCTCCTGAAGGTACAGCCACCCACACTGCAGTGGCTAAAACTGGGAATATTTCAAGTGACTAGAATTTGCAGTGCACAGGTCTTGCAGGAGGGCTGAAGGAGATTATAGACATGGGGAGGGCTAAGGCCATGATTTAGAACATAGAACATAGAACAGTACAGCACAGTACAGGCCCTTCGGCCCTCGATGTTGTGCCGAGCTTTGTCCGAAACCAAGATCAAGCTATCCCATTCCCTATCATTCTGGTGTGCTCCATGTGCCTATCCAATAACCGCTTGAAAGTTCCTAAAGTGTCCGACTCCACTATCACAGCAGGCAGTCCATTCCACATCCCAACCATTCTCTGAGTAAAGAACCTACCTCGGACATCCCTCTTATATCTCCCACCATGAACTTTATAGTTATGCCCCCTAGTAACAGCTACATCCACCCGAGGAAATAGTCTCTGAACGTCCACTCTATCTATCTCCCTCATCATCTTATAAACCTCTATTAAGTCGCCTCTCATCCTCCTCCGCTCTAAAGAGAAAAGCCCTAGCTCCCTCAACCTTTCCTCATAAGACCTACCCTCCAAACCAGGCAGCATCCTGGTAAATCTCCTTTGCACTCTTTCCAATGCTTCCACATCCTTCTTATAGTGAGGTGACCAGAACTGCACACAATATTCCAAATGTGGTCTCACCAAGGTCCTGTACAGTTGCAGCATAACCCCACGGCTCTTAAACTCAAACCCCCTGTTAATAACCGCTAACACACTATAGGCCTTTTTCACGGCTCTGTCCACTTGAGTGGCAATCTTCAGAGACCTGTGGATATGAACCCCAAGATCTCTCTGTTCCTCCACATTCCTCAGAACCCTGCCGTTGACCCTGTAATCGCATTCAAATTTGTCCTCCCAAAATGAATCACCTCGCACTTATCAGGGTTAAACTCCATCTGCCATTTTTCGGCCCTGCTCTGCATCCTATCAACGTCTCTTTGCAGCCTACAGCAGCCCTCCACCTCATCCACTACTCCACCAATCTTGGTGTCATCAGCAAGTTTACTGACCCACCCTTCAGCCCCCTCCTCCAAGTCATTGATAAAAATCACAAATAGCAGAGGACCAGCACTGATCTCTGTGGTACACCGCTGGTAACTGGTCTCCAGTCTGAAAAATTTCCATCCACCACCACCCTCTGTCTTCTATGAGATACAGTAAGAAGTCTAACAACACCAGGTTAAAGTCCAACAGGTTTATTTGGTAGCAAAAGCCACTAGCTTTCGGAACAGGCTGTTCCTTCGTCAGGTGGGTGGGAGTTCTAACTTTTGCTACCAAATAAACCTGTTGGACTTTAACCTGGTGTTGTTAGACTTCTTACTGTGTTTACCCCAGTCCAACGCCGGCATCTCCACTTCTATGAAATAGCCAGTTACTTATCCAATCGGCCAAATTTCCCTCTATCCCACACCTCCTTACTTTCTTCATGAGCCGACCTTGTCAAACGCCTTACTAAAATCCATGTATACGACATCAACTGCTCTACCTTCATCTACACACTTAGTTACCTCCTCAAAGAATTCAAGCAAATTTGTGAGGCAAGACTTCCCCTTCACGAATCCGTGTTGACTATCCTGGATTAAGCTGCATCTTTCCAAATGGTCATAAATCCTATCCCTCAGGACCTTTTCCATTAACTTACCGACCAACGAAGTAAGACTAACCGGCCTATAATTGCCAGGGTCATTCCTATTTCCTTTCTTGAACAGAGGAACAACACTCGCCACTCTCCAGTCCTCTGGCACTATCCCCGTGGACAGTGAGGACCCAAAGATCAAAGCTAAAGGCTCTGCAATCTCATCCCTTGCCTCCCAAAGAATCCTAGGGTATATCCCATCTGGCCCAGGGGACTTATCGACCCTCAGGTTTTTCAAAATTGCTAATACATCTTCCCTCAGAACATCTACCGCCTCCAGCCTATCAGCCTGTGTCTCACACTCATCCTCAAAAACATGCCCCCTCTCCTTGGTGAACACTGAAGAAAAGTATTCATTCATCGCCTCTCCGATCTCTTCTGATTCCATGCACAAGTTCCCACTACTGTCCTTGACCGGCCCTAACGTCACCCTGGTCATTCTTTTATTTCTCACATAAGAGTAAAAAGCCTTGGGGTTTTCCCTAATCCGACCCGCCAAGGACTTCTCATGCCCCCTCCTAGCTCTCCTAAGCCCTTTTTTTTTAGCTCATTCCTTGCTACCTTGTACCCCTCAAGCGACCCAACTGAACCTTGTTTTCTCATCCTCACATATGCTTCCTTTTTCCTCTTGACAAGACATTCAACCTCTTTTGTGAACCATGGTTCCCTCACTCGGCCATTTCCTCCCTGCCTGATAGTGACATACCTATCAAGGACACTCAGTATTTGTTCCTTGAACAAGCTCCACTTTTCACTTGTGCCTTTCCCTGACAGTTTCTGTTCCCATATTATGCTCCCTAATTTCTGCCTAATCGCATCATAATTACCCCTCCCCCAATTATAAACCTTGCCCTGCCGTAAGGCCCTATCCCTCTCCATTGCAATAATGAAGGACACCGAATTGTGGTCACTATTTCCAAAGTGCTCTCCCACAAACAAATCTAACACTTGGCCCGGTTCATTACTCAGTACCAAGTCCAATATGGCCCCACCTCTTGTCGGCCTATCCACATATTGTGTCAGGAAACCCTCCTGCACACACTGTACAAAAACTGCCCCATCCAAACTATTCGACCTATAAAGGTTCCAATCAATATTTGGAAAGTTAAAGTCACCCATGACAACTACCCTGTGACAAAGAACAAAGAACAATACTGCACAGGAACAGGCCCTTCGGCCCTCCAAGCCTGCGCCGCTCATGTGCCCAACTAGACCATTCATTTGTATCCCTCTATTCCCAGTCTGTTCATGTGGCTATCTAGATAAATCTTAAACGATCCCAGCATGTCCGCCTCAATCACCTTGCTTGACAGTGCATTCCAGGCCCCCACCACCCTCTGTGTAAAATACGTCCCCCTGACATCTGTGTTGAACCTTGCCCTCCTCACCTTGAACCCGTGACCCCTTGTGTTCGTCACCTCCGACCTGGGAAAAAGCTTCCCACTGTTCACCCTATCTATGCCCTTCATAATTTTATACACCTCTATTAGGTCGCCCCTCATCCTCCGTCTTTCCAGGGAGAACAACCCCAGTTTACCCAATTTCTCCTCATAGCTAAGACCCTCCAAATCTGGCAACATACTGGTAAACCTTTTCTGTATTCTCTCCAAAGCCTCCACGTTCTTCTGGTAGTGTGGCGACCAGAACTGGACGCAGTATTCCAAATGTGGCCTAACCAACGTTCTATACAGCTGCAACATCGTATGCCAACTTTTATATTCTATGCCCTGTCCAATAAAGGCAAGCATGCCATATGCCTTCTTGACCACCCTCTCCACCTGAGCTGCCACCTTTAAGGATCTGTGGACTTGTACACCCAGGTCCCTCTGTGTGACTATACTCCTGATGGTTCTGCCATTTATTGTATAGCTCCCCCTTACATTAGATCTACCGAAATGCATCACTTCGCATTTATCTGGATTAAATTCCATCTGCCATTTCTCCGCCCAATGTTCCAGCCTATCTATATCCTGCTGTATTCTCTGACAATGTTCATCACTATCCGCAACTCCAGCAATCTTTGTGTCGTCCGCAAACTTACTGATCACACCAGCTACATCTTCCTCCAAATCATTTATATATATCACAAACAGCAGAGGTCCCAGTACAGAGCTCTGCGAAACACCACTAGTCACAGACCTCCAACTGGAAAAAGACCCCTCCACTGTTACCCTCTGTCTTCTATGGCAAAGCCAGTTCTCCACCCATCTAGCTAACTCACCTTTTATCCCGTGAGATTTAACCTTTTGCACCAGCCTGCCATGAGGGACCTTGTCAAACGCTTTACTAAAGTCCATACAGACGACATCCATGGCCCTTCCCACGTCAATCGTTTTTGTCACCTCCTCAAAAAACTCAACCAAATTTGTGAGGCATGACCTCCCTCGTACAAAACCATGCTGTCTATCGCTAATGAGATCATTCAGTTCTAAATGCGCATATATCCTATCTCTAAGAATCTTCTCCAACAATTTCCCTACCACAGACGTCAAGCTCACCGGCCTATAATTACCCGGGTTATCCTTGCTACCCTTCTTAAATAACGGGACCACATTTGCTATCCTCCAATCCTCTGGGACCTCACCTGTGTCCAGTGAAGAGACAAAGATTTCTGTTAGAGGCCCAGCAATTTCACCTCTTGCCTCCCTGAGGAGTCTAGGGTAGATGCCATCTGGCCCTGGGGATTTGTCTGTCTTAATGTTTCCTAAAAAACCTAACACTTCCTCCCTTGTAATTGAGATTCCACACCTATCCATAATCTGCTTTGCAATTTCTTCCTCCACATCTCTATTACTATTTGGGGGCCTATAGAAAACTCCTAACAACATGACCGTTCCTTTCTTATTTCTAACTTTAGCCCATATTACCTCAGTAGGCAGATCCCCCTCGAACTGCTTTTCTGCAGCCGTTAAACTATCCTTGATTAACAATGCTACTCCTCCACCTCTTTTACCACCTTCCCTACTCTTACTGAAACATCTATACCCCGGAACATCCAACAACCATTCCAGTCCCTGTTCTAACCATGTCTCCGTAATGGCCACAACATCGTAGTCCCAAGTACCAATCCACGCTCCAAGTTCACCTACCTTATTCCGGATGCTCCTTGCATTGAAGTAGACACACTTCAACCCAACTTCCTGTCTGCCGGTACACTCCAGCGACCTTGATACCCTCCTCAGTACCTCATTACACTCACCACTGGCCACAGGACTACAGCTCCTTTTCCCATCCCCCTGACAAATTAGTTTAAACCCCCCCCGAAGAGCCGTAGAAAATTTCCCTCCCAGGATACTGGTGCCTCTCTGGTTCAGGTGCAAATCGTTCTGTTTGTACAGGTCCCACCTCCCCCAGAATGTGCTCCAATTATCCATGAAACTGAAACCCTCCCTCCTATACCATCCCTGCAGCCACGTGTTTATCTGCACTCTCTCCCTGTTCCTCAACTCGCTAGCACGTGGCACTGGCAACAAACCAGAGATGACAACATGGTTTGTCTTGGCTCTCAGCTTCCACCCTAGCTCCCTAAATTCCTGTTTTAAATCCCCATCCCTTCTCTTACCTATGTCGTTGGTACCGATGTGTACCACTACTTGTGACTGTTCCCCCTCCCCCTGAAGGATCCTGAAAACAAGAAAAGTAACTTCAAAATTGAGGCGTCGCTTAGATGAGAGACAATGTAGATTGGTATTTTTTAAATCTATTCTTTCATGGGATACAGGTGTCGCTGGCTAGACCAGCGTTTATTTCACATCACTAATTGCCCTTGAGAAGGTGATGATAAGCTGCCTTCTTGAATTGTTGCAGTCCATGTGCTGTAGAGACACCATAATGAGCATCGCGGAATTGGATGACTGGCACTTTGTGTCGTTTAGGACATGAGCAGCGGAGTACTGAATGTTTTCAATTTGCAGAGGTTAGAGCATGGGGAACTGACTAGAAGTATCTTGAAATATTCAAGTTTAGAGGTAACAAAGGCATTGATGAGGGTATCAGTAACAGATAAGTTGAGGCAAGGTTGAAGTCCGATGGTATTATGAAGCTGAATATTATTGGTATTAGTGATTGTGTGAATGTGTAGTCGGACTCAGGGTCAATTTTAACATCAGGGTTACAAACTATCTCGTCAAGACAATTGCCAGGGAGTTGGTGGAAAGGGAATGGAGTTTATGATGTAGACCATAAGCAATGACTTCTGACTTCCCAATACTTAATAAGAGAAATTTCTTCACATCCATTAATAGTTGTCAAAAAAGCAGTCAGACATTTAGCGAGAGAGGGAAGTCAAGGGACATGGGAAGAGAGGTAGAGCTGAGTATCATCAAACGACATAGTGAAACTGATGCCATGATTTTGGATGATGTTGCTGAGGGGAAGAGTGTAGATAAGAAAAAGGAAGGCCAAAGGACAGATCCTTGGGGAATAGCAGAGGTAACTGGGTGGGAGAAGAGAAACCATTGCAGGTGATTCTCTGGCCACACCAAGACAGATACAATTGAAACCAGGGAAGTGTAGTCTCATAAAGCCAAGTTGACAGTGGAGAGCCGTTGGAGTAGAATTTTCTGGATAACCAATGTAAAACCTGCTAAGGAGCATGACATAGTGGTCAGAAAAGGTCAAGGTACATAATAAAATTTATTGTTGGAAAGACTTCCCTATGGGCTATGAGGAACAGAATGGCCCTTCAATCCCAGAAAGAACTTTTGGGTTTCCGCTGCCCCAGTCTCACTGCACTAGCATCTTTTTAAACTACAATGTGGGGACCATTTCCTTGGGATCCTTGGCCAGCTTCTACACCAATTGCTACTACTCCCAGCTTTGTTCTTTCTTGCTGACATCAAGCAGCAGACTGATTTCAAATGTTAAAATGAAATCCAATACCTGGGCCTTGCTTTCTTTTCAACTTCAATTGAAATATCATAACATTCAAGGACATGGGACAAGTGCAGGAAAATGGGAATAGCGCGCCTTTAGTGATAGATATTGTCTGTGCAGACTCGATAGGCTGTCGGGCCTTTTCTGCACTATATGAATCTATGGGCCTGATTCACCAATCCCGACATGCACTTTTTTGGCGCGTCGGGTTGGGAGGTGCGCATGTTGGCCATTTTGCAGGATTTGAGCATGCGTTCCCGACGCACGTGCATCTCCCACAGCTGGAGAGCAGGCGCAATTGGGACCGCGCTGAAAACCAGCGGGAAGATAAGGTAAGTGATTTAAATCTATTTTTAATCTATTTTAAACATAATTATTGGGACTGGGACTGAATTCTCTGAGTAATTCACTGCGGCAGGGTTTACAATAGCTCCCCATTTGCAGGAGGCCCTGCTGGAGTGAAGGGGGGGGCAAACGCCCGTCCTGTCCCAGAGCACCACAATCTGCCCAGTGGGCAGTGCCAAGGTGCCCCCTGGGCATGGGCACCCTGGCAGTGCCAGCCTGTGCCCCCGGCACTGCCCAAGGGGCAAAGTGCCCATGCCCGGGGGCACCCTGGCACTGCCCACTGGGCAGATTGTGGTGCTCCGGGACAGGACGGAGAGGGGGGGGGGAGGTCGGGACTGGCCCGGGAATGCTCGTGCGAGCCGCAATCAGGCCATAGAGGTGTCGCAAGGGGCAGCAGTGCTGGGGTCCCGGGCTGGCCAGCAACCTGCAGTATGACAGTTCGGGGCCACTGCGCATGTGCAGAGTTCTGAAACTGTCGGACTCTGGCGTGAATAGGCCCACCCCCACGAGCTTTTAATGATATTCATGATTGCGACCTCTGCAATGCAATGTGGGAGATTCGAGTCTGAACTTCCACTGAAGAAACAATCGTGAATTACGCCATTTTCCCCACCAATTCAACACTTAGAATCTTTTTGGGAGAATCGGGCCCTATGACTCTATGATTCTGGCCAAACTGAACATGTCAGGTCACCCATGCATCCCGTTCTGCTGGTTAAAATATCCTCCTCTACCTCACTCTACTACTGCCTTCTATCTTTCTTCCCCATTATCTTTACACTGCAAAAACATTTTGTAGCTACTAAGTGAAGTGCCTGAGGTTTACTATACACTACACTGCTAACTGTCCAATTTCATTGTGTCCCATTAGGGGCAGCACATGTGGACTAGGCATTTAATTGCACAATATGAAATTTCCACTGTCTGTTGTGGTTCCTATGGAGACAGATTGCCAAAATAAATCAGCGTAATTAGAATCTGCAATGTCCAACATTTGAAATCCTGAATGAAATATCTCCATTTAATCTGTGCTCATTCTGTATGTTAGAGGAAGGAATGCCAGATTGAAATCAAGGCTTATACACTACTGTGATAAACAACAAATGTTAAGAGACAGTAAACAAAGAGGAAAATCACATCTGACAAAGCAATAGCTTAGAATTTAGAGCGTGAACCGGGTGAAGCAGAACAAATGTTATAATCAAAAAGAGAACTTTTTTTTACATTTTGCCAAAAGACATTCACAAGCATCATCTGAGCATTTAAAAATACATACTTGTTTCAAGAAATGGTTTGACCTTTATCTTTCAAAGCACTGTGGTATTGCAGATTTCCTATTTTTCTGTGAAGAAAAATCCCCTGTTTCTAAACCTATAAGGATTTTTAAAAAATTCTATCATGGGATATGAGTGTTGCTAGCAAGACCAACATTTGCTGCCCATCACTAACTGCCCTTGAGAGTCACGATCATCTTCCCTTTTCTAGGTATGACTCCAAACAGCAAGGAGCGCCCCCTAACACACATCAGCTTCAATTTTGCCAAGGCTCCTTGATACACACTTGGTCAAATGCTACTTTGATGTCCAGGGCAGTCACTCCCAACTCATCTTTGGAGTTCAGCTCTTTTATCCATGATTGGATCAAAATTGCAATTAAGTCATGGGCTGAGTGGTCCTGGAGGAAACACAAGCTGAACATCAGTGAGCAGGTTATTGCTGTGTAAATGCCACTTGATATTCACTGACCCACCCCATCACTCTGCTGATGATAGAGAAGGCTTATGAGTGATAATTAGCCGGATTGCATTTGTCCTTTTTGTGGACAGGACATACCTGTGCGATTTTCCACATTGTTGGGTAGATGCCAGCATTGTAGCTATTCTGGAACTGCGTGGCTTAGGAGAACGGCTAGTTCTGTTTTCTAAGTCTAATCATGGAAGAACTATATTTTTGCACTGACACTCTTATGTTTACATCACTAAAGCTGCTCCTTTATTCTGATGACAGAACTGCTGACCCACTAAAATGTGGATCTATAATTCTGCTCTCAGGATAAGAGAGCCATTTTTAACAATGTAATAGTGTGAGATGCCAGAATACAAACACTGTTCTGAAATTCAAACCATAAATTCAGAAGACATTAATACACCCAGTCTGACACCAAAAAGGAATTTTAAATCTAAAGCTCATGGGGAGATTTTCTGGCTTCCCAGCCATGTTTTTCTCAGGGGTGGGAGACGATGCGCTGCTGACCGGTGGCAGGGTCTTCCGGTCAAAGGAATTTCCCGGTGGCGTGGGTGCAGCATCAGTGGGATCAGAACATCCCACCAGAGTGAACAGCCAGAGAATTAAGGCCCATTAATCCTTTATTACAAGTGGCTTTTTTATACTCTTATGGATGTACTGAAGTAGGAACAATGAAACTCATTTAAAACTTCACGTCCCAAATAAATGAAGTTCTAGCCAAAACAGCCTCACAGTATTGTGAATTGATGTGTTAACTTGTTTTGGTTCTTACTCTTAGAGACTTCCATAAAGACTGTCTCTTGAAATGAAGGCGTGCTGTCCACGCAAATGCATGATTCTCTTGTTGACATGGTACATTCTTTCACAGTAATCTGAGGCTCAGGCAGACTGGTACTTTAGCATAGTTGCATCATTAATAAAAACTACATTGCCATTGCCACTGAACAGTAGAATCATCAATTAATTGCATGGGGCTTTTGCATTGGAGGTTATATGATGCTGCTGTAATGCACAGTGCCTTGGTGAGCTGTCATTTGAATAATCTTTCTTGAAATATTGAAAAGCAAATATTGATCATCATCTGCGGCAAAATTACTAATTCAAATTGGTTCACTAGCAAAAACGCATAGGTAACAGTCGTAAGTCGTAATAATAGCTAACATTTTGTATTTAATCAATTATAAATTGTTATTCTTCCCTAATGTTTAGAGTTAAGAATGCACTTTTCACTAAAAGTGATGAATTGAAGAAAACAGATATCTTTCTGTCAATGGCTTCTGTATGACAGGAGCTGCCCATTCTTTTGTAACATCAACACAAGATTGGTGGAAGACCAGGAGAAATGGGCCTGAAATTTTACCCGTTGAGTGCACGCACTCAGCGAGCCTGAAATGCATTCTTGGCTGTGGTTAGCCCCAGAGTACAATTTCACACTGCTTGGCCATCCAGCATGAAACACGCTCTGTGAAAGGCTGAGCGCTGCTGAGAAGAGGGGGAAGGACAGGTGCAGAGCGAAGGGTGCATGCGGGCTGGCACTTTTATTGTGCTCCCTCAGGGAGACAGCCACTGCGGAGCTGTTTCAGGGAGCTGCAGACCTGTGAAAAATAAATAGCAATGGAAAAAGTATGCAAATAGTGTCCAGGCAGCACATTCGAACACAAGCTTCAGCCTCCAGAGAACTTTATTTCAGCCTTGACATTACATCTAACCCCAGATCAAAGTTGAAGCTAAAATGTAAAGGCTGCTTGGCCAATTGGCCCACCTGCCAACCATAAAAGTAGATGGGCCATGCATTCCATTGGCCTCTTAATGGGCTAAATAGCAGGCTCTAATAATCACACTCTCACAAGTGCCCGTCCACAAAAATATTACTCAAGTGTGTGACAACATCAGCACATGCTCCCAATGTCTTCTCACACAATTTCACACACTTCCAAGTCAGGTACGTGCCCGACCAAGCAATGTACAATTCTGGCCATGAAGTAAACAGTCATGTGCTGGCTCACCTACATTGGCTCCCATTCCAGCAGAAGTTCAATTTTAAAATTCTCAATCTTGTTTCAAATCTGTCCATGGCCTCACCCCTCAATATCTCTGTAATCTCCTCAGGCTCCACAACCCTCTGACATATCTGCGCTTATCTTCCATTATTAAATTAAGGTGTTATATAAAGCTGTTGTTGTTGTCCCCAATATCACTTAATTTGAATTATTAACAAGTTGACGCGTTAACCATCAACATCTTAAAATAAATCCCTAAATAAATGCCCTATCCAAGATGGCGCTGGAGCATGGCGATTTCTTGCAAGCTGTGCCCAGCATACCTTCTAATTCTATCTTTCTCTCATTTCCTTCTCCAAGAACGGTATGCTTTGTCTGTATTGCGCGCAAGAAACAATACTTTTCTCTGTATGTTAATACATGTGACAATAATAAATCAAATCAATAAATCTGTTTAGTATTTCTACTAGGTATTGGTAGGCAGATGAAAAATTGTGCATCTGTTGATGAAGTACCCTGAACAATTCACAAATTCGGTTTATTTTGTTTTCTACTAATTTAAAATATTTTATTTTAAGTTTACAAAAAAATGTAGAGGCTCTGCAAAAGCAACATGACTGTAGTTCTCATTGTGTGATCTATGAGGGGCACAGACAAGGTAGATAGTCAATATCTTTTCCCAAAGGTAGGGGAGTCTAAAACTAGAGGGCATAGGTTTAAAGTGAGAAGGGAGAGATACAAAAGTGTCCAGAGGGGCAATTTTTTCACACAGAGGGTGGTGAGTGTCTGGAACAAGCTGCCAGAGGTAGTAGTAGAGGCGGGTACAATTTTATCTTTTAAAAAGCATTTAGATAGTTACATGGGTACGATGGGTATAGAGGGATATGGGCCAAATGCGGGCAATTGGGATTAGCTTAGGGGTTTTAAAAGAAAAAAAGGGCGGCATGGACAAGTTGGGCCGAAGGGCCTGTTTCCATGCTGTAAACCTCTATGACTCTATGTGCCCTGTTCTAGACGACCCAGTAGTTAGGAGTATGGTGTTCCGAAACTAAGCTTTTGAAAAGGTTATTCCATCAATTGTATCCAATGAAAAACATCCTTTAATAGAAATTACATTGGCTTAATTTAGGTTCAGTGACTTTTTCAGATCTTATCTTTCCAGAAACTTTGCAGGCCTTACCAGGTTTTTCATTGGTGTCAGCAACTCTTTGGAAGACTCTGTAAATTTACTGAAAGCTTCAGCCAGTACTAACTCTTCATTGCTTTGGAAATTAGCTACAAGTTTTTCCAGCTCATTGATGAATGTTTCCTGAAGGGAGATGTCATCTGCAAAAGTAAGTAGGAAAACAAGTTATTTTCAGATAAAAACAACTTACTTTTATAAACTACTCTGAATATAGTAAAGCCAAGAAAGACTAGCTTACTGCAGCAACTTTCAGTGATCGCTGAATCTCTTGTCTTCCAGTTGTAACTATTAAAATATCCATTGTTTATTTTTTAAAAGTTTAACTCACCACTTTTCACTCAAAATGTTGTGCCCTCAGGTGTGCTGTCAAGTTCTGCTGGACAGCATGCAATGGATAAAAGATAGCTCCAGTTACCAGAACTGGGCATTCATGAGAAATACCTACCGTTTCTGTGCACTTCAAGCAAAATATGTAAGAGTACTCCTTTTACTTGTGTGAAATGGGGAAAACTATCAGAAATCATATGTTAAAATGAGCAGTGATAATGAATAGGCTGTGTTTTTTTTGTTGCTTCAACTCAACGTCAGAGTTTTAAATTAAAGAGTTATAGAACCATTTTATCTGTCAATCATACCCATAAAATATAGTGGTACCAGTGATGATTAATTGCTTTGTGGTTTCAGCAGATGTTTGGCGTTACCATGCTGCAGCTCACAAATGCAGGATCTTGTAAATAGTTTATAACACAGGTTCTCTGTAGCATAAAATTGCCTCTGCAATGTCTCAAGAATGCCCCGCAATTCACAGGAACTATGAAGTACTACTCAGTTATATTTTTTTGCATTATAAACATGCAAGAACACTTTTGGTGCACTTCCAATAATTTTGAACCTTGTGCATCACTGCAGACTCATTAAATGTTAATTAACTCATAATGACACAGATGGTTTGAATATGTGCCATTCACAGCAACTTCAGGGAAAGCAGAACATGGGGAAGATTTACAATATAAACCCAAAATCTTTAAAAGAACATTCCTTTATAATTAGGCTTTTAAGCACTAAAATTGCTTTAATAGCTCAAGCCAATTAAAAGAAGCATTCCTTCACAATTTGGTTTCTAATACTAAAATCAGTTTAATGCCTAATTGAAAGAAAACTACTGGGATGAATCATCAGCTTCAATTTATTACAGCAGTTGCTACATCTGCGACAAAGCTTTGGCACAGATCACAATGTTCATCAGTTTACGTTGACAGGTCTGTCATTTTAAGGATAGCATTGTGGAAGCAGGAAGCAGGACAATATCATGCTCCAGCTTGATTTTTTTTCTGATAAACCACTTGACATCTGCTTTCATTACTAATATGCAATAAACTGCAGGATATAATCAAGCTGCTGACATTCCTTTTGTATAATGTTTTTTGGGGTAACAGGAGTGGCTATAAAGCCCATCTTAGTGGGTCTTGAAAAAATAATTCAGAGACAATTTTCTCTTCAAAAGTCATATGTCGAGTGACATTAAATTTGCCTAAACAGACCAAAATAGCTTATTTTAGTTATGGTGACTAATTCAAATTGTAATCTAATAATTAGGAATGTTGACGTGACATTCCCATGATGTTACTTCCGAGTAAACAATTGTGGTTTATCAGAATTATAGCACAATCTAATGTGCACATAATCATACACCAGTTACATGGAATATCTTGGATATTCGTGCCTACATTAATATGTGCCATTAAGAAGAAGCAGAAACAAAAGCATAATATGGATTCCACAAACAGTTTTTAGTAAGGGTCATCAGGTTGAGGTGGTGGTTGTAAAGCCACATAAGTGAGGGACACTGTACATCCTGATGACATAACTGTGAAATAATAATACCTAGATTTCTGTATTCTCCATGTAACAAAAAAATCCTTGAAAGCGTTTTTATTATTATTGCAGTAATTTTTGATTAAAGGAGTGCTAAAGCATTTCCACTTCTCAATCCTTACCTTGACCTGAGGTATGTCTCGCTTTCACTGCTTTCTTCATTTTCTGGAGTACAGACCTGTCTTTGTCCAAAGCCTTAAGAAAGAAAATAAAACAAGGAGAAAACATAAGGGCAAGAATAAAAATGGTTCTTTCAACATTTATTATTTTTCATTGTTCCAACATGGATAATGTGTTACGTAGTACCTAAAACAGTGATCATAAACAAAGCTTGAGCAGTTTGCAAAATCATTTGAAAACTTGTTATATTCTGTATGACTCAGATAACAGGAGAAATGTCCCCTGACCTGTTGCCATACACTTATTGTAAGTCAGTTGGGATGTGGCAAAGGACCCAGGAAATAGCAAGGGGAGGTTCCAGAGATTCGGAAGGTTAAAGGACGTGGAGGGATTTTAACACAAGGATGAGAATATTAAAATTGGTTGGTATACAGAAGGCTATAGGACAGCGAACCCTGTTGATGGGTGAATGAGCCAGTGTGACTTCAGATATAAGAAAGCATCGTTCAGCATTATTTTCAGTTTACGGAGAGTGAAAGATGGGTGACTGACAGAACAGTTGAATGTAGAGACAATAAAAGCAATTTAAAGTAAAAGCAATAAAAACCAAAAGCGTAAAGGAGAACATGCCCCTGTCTACATCAATGGGGACGAAGTAGAAAGGCTTGAAAACGTCAAGTTTTTAGGTGTCCAGATCATCAACAACCTGTTCTGGTCACCCCATGCCGGCACTATAGTTAAGAAAGCCCACCAACGCCTCTACTTTCTCAGGACACTAAGGAAATTTGGCATGTCAGCTATGACTCTCTCCAACTTTTACAGATGCACCATAGAAAGCATTCTTGTATCACAGCTTGGTATAGCTTCTGCTCTGCCCAAGACCGCAAGGAACTACAAAAGGTCATGAATGGAGCCCAATCCATCACGCAAACCAGCCTCCCATCCATTGACTCTGTCTACACTTCCCGCTGCCTCGGCAAAGCAGCCAGCATAATTAAGGACCCCACGCACCCCGGACATTCTCTCTTCCACCTTCTTCCTTCGGGAAAAAGATACAAAAGTCTGAGGTCACGTATCAACCGACTCAAGAATAGCTTCTTCCCTGTTGCTGTCAGACTTTTGAATGGACTTGCATTAAGTTGATCTTTCTCTACACCCTAGCTATGACTGTAACAGTACATTCTGAACTCTCTCGTTTCCTTCTCTATGAACGGTATGTTTTGTCTGTATAGCGCGCATGAAACAATACTTTTCACTGCATGTTAATACATGTGACAATAATAAATCAAATCAAAATTTTAAGGGTTTCTGAGAGATATTACGAAGGCAGTCTTGACGATGGAGAGGATATAGGGTCAAAAATATATGGAATTCCATAGAAATTACAACAGTGTGGTATGGTGGCACAGTGGTTAGCACTGTTTCCTCACAGTTCCAGGGACCCGGTTTCAATTCTGGCCTTGGGTGACTGTCTGTGTGGAGTTTGCACGTTCTCCCTGTATCTGCATGAGTTTCCTCTGGATGCTCCAGTTTTCTCCCAGAGTCCAAAGTTGTGTAGGTCAGATGGATTAGTCATAGGAAATGTATTGGGTAATGAGGATGGGATGGGGGAGAGGGCCTGGGTAAGATACTCTGTCAGAGAGTTGGTGCAGACTCGAATGGTCTCTTCTGCACTGTAGTGATTCTATGAGAAACAGAGTGTTTAGCTTATTAAGTCCGCGTTCGTGTTTATCTTATACATGAGCAGTTTTCTTAATTGCATCTACTCTGACTGTTCCTGTATCTCGTTATTGCCTTTTCAATCAAACCGCTTACATAATCTATTCTTAAATATTAACATGCTCTCTGCTTCAATCACTAACTCCACAAGCATATTCCACAACCTCATAACCTTCCATTTTAAAAGTATCTCCTACTCTCTATCTTAAATTATTTACATTTGATAATGTAGACCTCTCAAATACTGGAAACAGTTGCTTCCTGTTTATTCTGTCCCATCCCTTCATAATTTTAAATACTTCTAGCAAATCACCATCTATTCTCCTCTGTTTTAAGATAAAACAGAACCCAATTTTCAATTTTTTTCATATTTATATTGCCTCATTATAGGGGCAGCATCCTTGTGAATCTGGCTTGTAATCATAGAACCTTAGAAAACTTACAGCACAGAGGAGGCCATTCAACCCAGCACATCCATGCCAGCCCAAGGACATTCAGCTGCCCTTTCTAATCCCACTTTCCTGCACTCGGCCCAGAACCCTATAGTTTACAGCACTTAAGTTGCAAATCCAGGTACTTTTCAGAACAGTTTAGAATTCCTGCCTCCACCACTAACTTAGAACCATAGAACCATAGAAAATTACAGCTCAGAAACAGGCCTTTTGGCCCTTCTTGTCTGTGCCGAACCATTTTTTGCCTGGTCCCACTGACCTGCACTTGGACCATATCCCTCCACACCCCTCTCATCCATGAACCCGTCCAAGTTTTTCTTAAATATTAACAGTGCATTTACCACTTTATCCGGCAGCTCATTCCACACTCCCACCACTGTCTGTGTGAAGAAGCCCCCCCTAATATTCCCTTTAAACTTTTCTCCTTTCACCCTTAACCCATGCCCTCTGGTTTTTTCCTCCCCTAGCCTCAGTGGAAAAAGCCTGCTTGCATTCACTCTATCTATACCCATCAAAATCTTATACACCTCTATCAAATCTCCCCTCATTCTTCTACGCTCCAGGGAATAAAGTCCCAACCTATTCAATCTCTCTCTGTAACTCAGCTTCTCAAGTCCCAGCAACATCCTTGTGAACCTTCTCTGCACTCTTTCAACCTTATTTACATCCTTCCTGTAACTTGGTGACCAAAACTGTACACAATACTCTAAATTCGGCCTCACCAATGCCTTATATAACCTTACCATAACACTCCAACTTTTATACTCGATACTCCGATTTATAAAGGCCAATGTACCAAAGGCCTATCCACCTGTGATGTCACTTTTAGGGAATTCTGTACCTGTATTCCCAGATCCCTCTGTTCAACTGCACTCTTCAGAGTCCTACCATTTACCCTGTACGTTCTACTTTGGTTTGTCCTTCCAAAGTGCAATATCTCACACTTGTCTGCGTTAAATTCCATTTGCCATTTTTCAGCCCATTTTTCTAGTTGGTCCAAATCCCTCTGCAAGCTTTGAAAACCTTCCTCACTGTCCACTACACCTCCAATCTTTGTATCATCAGCAAATTGCTGATCCAATTTACCACATTATCATCCAGATCATTGATATAGATGACAAACAACAATGGACCCAACACCGATCCCTGCGGCACACCACTAGTCACAGGCCTCCACTCAGAGAAGCAATCCTCCACAACCACTCTCTGGCTTCTTCCATTGAGCCAGTGTCTAATCCAATTTACTACCTCCCCATGTATACCCAGCGACTGAACCTTCCTAACTAACCTCCCATGAGGGACCTTGTCAAAGGCCTTGCTGAAATCCAGGTAGACAACATCCACCACCTTCCCTTCATCCACTTTCCTGGTAACCTCCTCGAACAACTCTAATAGATTGGTCAAACATGACCTACCACGCACAAAGCCATGTTGACTCTCCCTAATAAGTCCCTGTCTATCCAAATATTTGTAGATCCTATCCCGTATCACACCTTCCAATAACTTGCCCACCACCGACGTCAAACTTACTGGCCTATAATTTCCCGGATTTCTTTTGGAACCTTTTTTAAACAACGGAACAACATGAGCCACCCTTCAATCATCCGGCACCTCCCCCGTTATTTTAAATATGTCTGCCAGGGGCCCTGCAAGTTCAACACTAGCTTCCCTCAAGGTCCGTGGGAATACCCTGTCCGGTCCTGGGGATTTATCCACTCTGATTTGCCTCAAGACAGCAAGCACCTCCTCCCCTTTAATCTGTAACGGTTCCATGACCTCCCTACCTGTTTGCCCTATTTCCGTAGACTCCATGCCCGTTTCCTCAGTAAATACGGATGCAAAAAAACCATTTAGTATCTCCCCCATCTCTTTTGGTTCCATACACAGTCTACCACTCTGGTCTTCAGGAGGACCAATTTTATCCCTGACTATCCTTTTGCTCCTAACATACCTATAGAAGCTCTTTGGATTTTCCTTCACTCTGTCTGCCAAAGCAACCTCATGTCTTCTTTTAGCCCTCCTGATTTCCCTCTTAAGTAGCTTCTTGCACTTTTTATACTCCTTGAGCATCTGATCTGTTCCTTGCTGCCTGTACATTTCATACAACTCTCTTCCTCTTAATCAGTGTTACAATCTCCCTCGCGAACCAAGGTTCCTTATTCCTATTTACTTTGCCTTTAATCCTGACAGGAACATACAAACTCTGCACTCTCAAAATTTCTCCTTTGAAGGCCTCCCACTTTCCATTTACATCCTTACCAGAGAACTTGGGCAGTGAATTCCAGACGCCCATCACCCTCTGCGTAAAAAAGATTTTCTACATGTCCGCTCTACATCTTCTGCACTTATCTTGAATCTATGTCCCCTGGTTTTAGAATTCTTCGCCAAAGGAAACAATTTTATCCTGTCCACTCTATCTCGTCCCCTCATAATTTTGTACTCCTCAATCAAGTCACCTCTCAGCCTTCTTTGTTCCAAGGAAAATAACCCCAACGTATCCAATCTCTTCTTGTAGCTACACCTTTCTAGCCCTGGGCAACATCCTTGTAAATGTCATCTGTACTCTCCCCTGAGCAATTACGTCCTTCCTGTAATATGGTGACCAGAACTGCACACATTGCTCCAGTTGTGGCCTCACCAGTGTTTTATACAATTCCAACATTATATCCTTACTTTTAAATATAGGAGAGCATTCCATATGCTTTCTTTACAACCTTGTCGACTTGAACTGCTGCCTTTAGGGACCTGTATACTTGTACACCAAGACCTTGCACTTCATCTACCCCCACAAGGACATTGGTTCTAGCTCTGCCTAGGTGCTGCCCGTCCAGTTTGTACAGGTCCCACTTTCCCCAAAATCGGTCCCATGCGTCAAGAACCTCCATTGCTTCAACATTCTTCCTGTGATGTGGTGTCAATACACTATTAATCATAGTGTGTGGCAATTACCTTGTTAAGAGAATTGCTGGTTAAATATGACATTGATTGTACTATAAATAGACAGCTGGAACAATTAGAGGTTGGAGCCTCTCGTAGGCTCGGAGGAAGCATTGTACAATAAACCTGCTTGGACCTGAGAGACCTGACTGGATTGATTCTTCTACCATTACTCGTTATTGTGAGTAACTTGTGGTACTGCACAGGGTGAAATTCTTTCACCTGGGTCTAAGTCCTGTGGTGGGGTGGGAACGTGGAGTGTTTCCTGCTGCAGAGGCCATTGGGAAACAGCGGTTAATTATGCAACTCGTGTTTTGCACCATATTCTGTGGCAGGGCAGGATTGATGGTGTGTAGCACACTGTCTCATCTGGATGCCATATTGAAAAAGCACCCAACATCACTGACTCACTACTGAAGAAAGATTGACCTCCTAAAAATGAAGATGGTTCTCCGGCAGCACTCTGAGGCCAGAAGATGGATCTCCTGAGAAACAAGATAGATCTCCAGGAATATTCTGAGGCTGGAAGATTAACCTCTTTGAAGACACTGAATCTGGAAGATCTACCTGTAGATGCTCCCTTACCCACTACTGTGGTGCTCCGGGGTCCAGGGTTACTGGCGACCTCCATTCCAAACTCTGGAGGCAGCCTCGGACATTATTCAGGTGAGTCCTGACATTTGTACGCCACGTTATTCCGAACATGCTTTGCACTGGTGTCATCAATGGAGACGGGAGAGGTTCCGGCGGATTGGAGGATTGTGGGTGTGGTTCCGTTATTTAAGAAAGGGAGAAGAGATAGCCCAGGAAATTACAGACCGGTGAGTCTAACCTCAGTGGTTGGTAGGTTGATGGAGAAGATCCTGAGAGGCAGGATTTATTAACATCTGGAGAGGAATAGTATGATCAGAAATAGCCAGCACGGCTTTGTCCAAGGCAGATCATGCCTTATGAGCCTAATTGAATTTTTTGAAGATGTATAACTAGATACATAGACGAGGGAAGAGCGGTAGATGTAGTTTATATGGATTTCATCAAGGCGTTTGATAAGGTGCCCCATGCAAGGCTCACTGAGAAAGTGAAGGGGCATGGGATACAAGGGGACATTGCTTTGTGGATTCAGAACTGGCTTGCCCATAGAAGGCAAAGAGTGGTTGTAGATGGGTCTTTTTCAGCATGGAGGTCGGTCACCAGTGGAGTGCCCCAAGGATCTGTTCTGGGACCCTTGCTCTTTGTGATTTCTATAAATGACCTGGATGAGGAAGTGGAAGGATGGGTTGGCAAGTTTGCTGATGACACAAAGGTTGGTGGTGTTGTGGATAGTGTAGAGGGATGTCAGCAGTTGCAACGAGACATAGATAAGATGCAAGACTGGGCGGAGAAATGGCAGATGGACTTCAACCCAGATAAGTGTGTGGTGGTTCATTTTGGCAGGTCGAATAGGATGAAAGAATATAATACTAAGGGTAAGACGCTTGGCAGTGTGGGAGATCAGAAGGATCTTGGGATCCAGGTTCATAGGACGCTCAAAGCAGCGTCGCATGGTAGAGGCTGTGGTTAAGAAGGCGTATGGAATAATGGCCTTCATCAATAGAGGAATTGAGTTTAGAAATCGGGAGATAATGCTGCAGCTGCATAGGACCCTGGTCAGACCCCACCTGGAGTACTGTGCCCAGTTCTGGTCGCCTCATTACAGAAAGGATGTGGAAGCCATAGAAAGGGTGCAGAGGAGATTTACAAGGATGTTGCCTGGATTAGGTGGCATGCCTTATGAGGATAGGTTGAGAGAGTTAGGTCTTTTCTCCTTGGAGAGGCGAAGGATGAGAGGTGACCTGACAGAGGTGTATAAGATGTTGAGGGGTATTGATAGAGTCAATTCTCAGAGGCTTTTACCCAGGGCTGAAATGGTTGCCACAAGAGGTCACAGGTTTAGGGTGCTGGGGAGTAGGTACAGAGGAGATGTTAGGGGTAAGTTTTTCACTCAGAGGGTGGTGGGTGCGTGGAATTGGCTGCCGGTAGTGGTGGTGGAGGCGGATTCGATCGGGTCTTTTAAGAGACTTTTGGATAAGTTCATGGAAGTTAGTAAGATAGAGGGTAAGTAGGGACATGTTCGGCGCAACTTGTGGGCCGAAGGGCCTGTTTGTGCTGTAGTTTTTCTATGTTCTCCTGCTGGCGTCGTGGAGAAATGGGTGTGGGTGATAAGATTCTGACCGGGCCTTCATCTGCGCCCCATTAGTGGGATACAAATCAGTTTCATGCCAACCTCCAGCACGTTTTCTGATCCGCCATGGCGGGCAACGGCGCAAGATACTGTAGAAAATTCATGCTGGCGCAAAAGCAATGTTTGCATTCTCATCAAATTCTCTTCCCTCGTTGACTATTGAACTGCCAGCAGGGCCAGAGGAGAATTCTTCCCACAGTATTCCAAAGACAATCTTAGCTGTATATGGATTTACAGTACAATTACATTTTGACCATACTGTTCTATATCTTTTGCCATAGAACATCAGCTATTTTAATGACCGTATCCACAAAGTGTTGCTTTTAATATCATGTGAACCTGGTCCCTACACATCTCATCTCCTCAAACTCCTCTGCTCTTCTACACTATTCAGTTTTCCCTCATTCTAAGTATAAATATCATTTTTTCTTAAATAATTATCACAATATTGTTTAACTATCAAAATATACCACTTTGCATTTACTGACATTGAATTGCTGCACTTTCTTTAAATTTCAAATTCATATCAAAATCCACTTGTAGTTTCCTGTGGTCCTCAGAATTATAACATAACTATGTCTGCAATGTTAATTAGTCCTGTTTAAAAATCTGGACATCAGTTCCTCTTGCCCGGTATCCAAATCATGCATGCAGAAGTGGTCCCAAAACAGAACTATATGGGACACCACTACCGAATTCCAACCACTCCGAGACACTGCCCTTACCTCTTACTCGCTTTTCATTCCTTCTAACCAGTTTTTAATCCAATTTACTTTCCTTGCACTAATTTCTTTCCCCTTAAACCTCTCTAATATTCTCCTATATGACATCTTGTCAAAGGCTCACTGAAGAACCACATGTAATGGGGAATGAGTACTGGGGAATGAGCCTGGTCAGGTCTTCAAAGTTTCAGTAGGGGAACATGTGGCAAATAGTGACCACAATTCTGTTAGCTTTAGGGTAGTGATGGAAAAGGATGAGTGGTGTCCCAAGGGTAAGGTGTTGGATTGGGGGAAGGCTAACTTTAGTGGGATTAGGCAGAAATTGGCAGCTGTTGATTGGGAGAGGCTGTTTGAGGGTAAATCCACATCTGGCATGTGGGAGTCTTTTAAGGAACAGTTGTTAGGGCTGCAGGATAGGCATGTGCCTGTAAAAAAGGATAGGAAGGGTAGGATTCGAGAACCGTGGATAACCAGGGAAATTGAGGGATTGGTCAAAAAGAAAAGAGAGGTGTATGTTAGGTCCAGGCAGCTAAAAACGGAGGGAGCTCTGGAGGAATACAAAGAAAGTAGGAAAGAACTCAAAGGAGGAATTAGAAGGGCAAAAAGGGGTCACGAAATGTCCTTGGCAGACAGGATTAACGAGAAGCCCAAGGCATTTTATTCATACGTTAGGAACAAAAGGGTTGTCAGGGAAAAAAATCGGGCCTCTCAGGGACAAAAGTGGGGAATTATGCTTAGAGCCCAAAGAAGTAGGGGAGATCCTAAATGAATACTTTGCGTCGGTATTCACAAAGGAGAGGGATGTGTTGACTGGGAGTGTCTCGGAGGGGAGTGTTGACCCGTTAGAGAAAATCTCCATTACAAGGGAGGAAGTGTTAGGTTTTTTAGGGAATATAAAGACTGAGAAATCCCTAGGGTCTGGTGGAATCTATCCCAGGCTGCTCAGGGAGACGAGAAATGAAATCGCTGGGCCTCTGACGCAAATCTTTGTCTCGTCACTGGACACAGGTGAGGTCCCAGAGGATTGGAGGGTAGCTAATGTGGTCCCGTTATTTAAGAAGGGTAGGAAGGATAACCTGGGAAATTATACGCCGGTGAGCTTGACGTCCGTGGTAGGGAAGTTGTTGGAGAGGATTCTTAGAGATAGGATGTATGTGCGTTTAGAAAGGAATAAACTCATTAACGATAGTCAGCATGGTTTTGTGAGAGGGAGGTCATGCCTCACTAACCTGGTGGAGTTTTTTGAAGAAGTGACTAGAATGGTTGATGAGGGAAGGGCCGTGGATGTCGTCTATGTGGACTTTAGTAAAGCGTTTGACAAAGTCCCTCATGGTAGGTTGGTGCAAAAGATTGGATCTCATGGGATAAAGGGGGAGGTGGCTAGATGGGTGGAGAACTGGCTTGGTCACAGAAGACAGAGGGTGTAGTGGAAGGGTCTTTTTCCGGCTGGATGCCTGTGACTAGTGGTGTTCTGCAGGGTTCTGTATTGGGACCTCTGCTGTTTGTGATTTATATAAACAATCTGGAAGAAGGTGTAAATGGGGTGATCAGTAAGTTTGCGGACGACACGAAAATGGCTGGACTTGCAGATAGTGAGGAACATTGTCAGAGGCTACAGAAGGATATAGATAGGCTGGAAATTTGGGCAAATAAATGGCAGATGGAGTTCAATCCAGATAAATGTGAAGTGATGCATTTTGGTAGAACTAACGTAGGGGGAGCTATACGACAAATGGCAGAACCATAAAGGGTGTAGATACGCAGAGGGACCTGGGTGTGCAAGTCTACAGATCCTTGAAGATGACGTCACAGGTGGAGAAGGTAGTGAATAAGGCATATGGTATGCTTGCCTTTATAGGACGGGGCATAGAGTATAAAAGTTGGGGTCTGATGTTGCAGTTGTATAGAACGTTGGTACGGCCGCATTTGGAATACTACCAGAAGGACGTGGAGGTTTTAGAGAGAGTGCAGAGGAGGTTTACCTGGATGTTGCCTTGTATGGAGGGGCTTAGTTATGAGGAGAGATTGGGTAAACTGGGGTTGTTCTTACTGGAAAAACGGAGGATGAGGGTGACCTAATAGAGGTGTATAAAATTATGAAAGGCATAGATAGGGTGAACGGTGGGAAACTTTTTCCCAGGTCGGTGGTTACGTTCACGAGGGGTCATAGGTTCAAGGTGAGGCGGGGGGAGGTTTAACACAGATATCAGAAGGACGTATTTTACACAGAGGGTGGTGGGGGCCTGGAATGCGGGGCCGGGCAAGATGGTGGAGGCGGACACACTGGGAACGTTTAAGACTTATCTAGATAGCCACATGAACGGAGTGGGAATGGAGGGATACAAAAGAATGGTCTAGTTTGGACCAGGGAGCGGCGCGGGCTTGGAGGGCCGAAGGGCCTGTTCCTGTGCTGTATTGTTCTTTGTCCTTTGTAAAAAGCATACACTAAAATTATTAGGAAATTTTAAAAAACTTTTAAAACAACAGTCTAGTTGTGTCATAAAATCACCATATGCTCCTGCAAATACCAAACAAACAAAATGTACAATTATATTAGTATGAAATTCGATGTAAAACTCTGAAAAGAAACTATCTATTTTTAAATGGTTCCTTCATTTATCATCAGGTTAAAATTCCCTATTTGTGTAAATACTAGACATGAATGTAGCTGCAGTGAGGTGTCATTTCAAGTCCACTGCTGGACACATAACTCAACATTTGCAATCCTGTAATTGGTTGCATTTTCAGTGTGAATTGTTGATTGTCAGCTGACAAATGTTTTAAGAGAGTGAAAATTTAATGAGAAATTGGTCAGCAAATTTAGTCAGAAATTAGGCCCACACTTACTAATAGCAAAGGAACTTAAGTATAAGCCTCAATGAGCATATTCACTTGCAAGAAAAGTCTGTTATGCAGCTTTACCACAATGTAAGAAAGCGTGTGAACACCAATAGCTGTGTGCAGAGAGTGTGAGAGTTCTCAGTTTTAGCCATGCATAATAGGTCTCATAAATGCAAAGTGTAAAATCAGCCCAACTGAAGTTTATGGAAATAAAAATTGGTGGAGATATTACCCACTGTGCACTATTGTCCAAAGTCAAAATGATCACAGTTGTGTTTGAAACTACTACATATTCTAATACACGTTCTTGAATTTCTGCTGCTATCTCATCCAAATTGAAATAGCAGGGCAACATTGGAAAGGGGGGGGTGCAATTGCTACCTTCTTGCACTGACCTCAAATAGAAAGATGATGGTGTAGTAGTAATGTCACTAGGCTCATAACCCAGAGTTCTAGGTTAATGTTTTGGGGGCATGGGTTCGAATCCCACTATAGCAGCTGGTGGAATTTAAATTCAATTAATAAATCTAGAATGTAGTATCACAGTAATGGTGACTATGGAACTGTCATGGATTTATGTAAAAGCCCATCTGGTTCACTGGGAAATCTGCCATCTTTACATGGTCAGCCCTACATGTGATTCTTGACCCACACCAATGTGATTGATTCTCCGTTCAAGGGCAATTACGGCACGGTGTGGTTAGCACTGCTGTCTCACAGCGCCAGGGACCCGGGTTCGATTCCCGGCCTGAGTCACTGTCTGTGTGGAGTTTGCATGTTCTCCATGATCGGCATGGGTTTTCTCCGGGTACTCCGGTTTCCTCCCACAGTCCAAATTTCATGGTAACTTCATTGCAGTGATAATGTAAGTCTTACCTGTGACTAATAAATAAACAACAACCTGGTTATTGAATACAGGAGTTGGGACATCTTGTTGAAGTTGTACAATACTTTTCATGATGTTAATATATGTGACAATAATAAATCAAAGCATCAAGCCAGAAATTGTTGCTTTAAATTGTGAAAATTTTAAGGAGCGAAAACGGGGCAAAGTAAGTGCAAATTCATTCTACACACCAAACAAAAGTCTGCTGCAGAGACAAACACTATTTAAAGATAAACTAAGGAAACTGGTAGGTGTCCATTAGAAACAAAATGCAGTAAAGGGTTACTAGAGCACTTTGAACCAGGAATAAAGATTGTCTTCAATTTGAACTCTTCCTCTCTCAAGCAGGAAGTCCAATGAAGTGGTTGGCTCTGTGCCATATGGCCTTTATTACCATATATGGAAAATTGCAGCCCATTCCCTTTGCTGTTGAAATGGCTTAGGAAATCCCATAAGACCAAGAAATGTAACTGAAAGAATTTTATATTTCCTCAGTTGGTTTCAGTGTCTACTTTCTGCACTCATTTAGTTAAAAAGAAAGTATACTTTATTTTCAAAACTAATAAGGTAATTTTTTGGAGACAATGACACATTAACATAAGGGGTAGTGCTAGTTCCTAGTTCCCATTACAAGCGGTACCGAATATTTATACTGGTCCTAGTGAACAATGTTTAATATTAGAATTATCAAGTCAAACTAGAGTTATGGGCATTCTCTGAATGATGCTCAAACTATCTCCATACAAGATTAGAATTTGTTCAAATATATGTTTTAAGAAATCAATCCAGAAACACAATAATCTCAAAGCAAGATTATGGTCCAATTTGCAAATAAAAAGTAATTACAGAGTAGATTTGGTATTGTAGCATTTGTGCACTATTTTTATAGTGCATGGGTTAGTAGTAAGTGGTAAGACAATAATAACTGTGACAAACAACAACATTCTCCATATTCTAATTAAAAAGGTAGTCAAGTACCTGATGAGGAATTGCACGTGTTTGGTTAAAAACTAAACAAATATTTACAATCTGGCTAATTTAAAGAACAAACCAATAACCTGAGGCCAGTAAATTTGTTTAAAAGTTTGGCAAAGGAAAGATTTTCAAGGTTCACCAGAATATTAATGATCAAGTGTGGTGAAAATCCAACATGGAGATTTAAGTTATTGGTCACAAGACTACCTACAAAAGCATGAATAGGATATGTAGAATGTTCAAAACTGTTTATCAAACAACTCTGGATGTCCCAAGGAGAGTGACACATGACATTTGCTTAAAATTCAGTGAAGAATTTATAAGTTGATATGTTAGTATTCATTGACAGAGGTCTAAGGGTGAAGTTAATGCCATAACAAAGTTCCGAGGCTGGAAATAAATAATCATAAATTGCCACAGTGCACTCCAAAATGTTGGCTCTACCGGGCCCTCCCCACCAGAACAAACCATGGTCCCCATCTCAACTGGTTCGCCTTAGTAGAGGCATGGGCGGGTTTCCTGTCCCAAGCCCTGCCCATCCCATCCTTCAAGCATGTCCGGGTCAGGGTGGACGTGATCCAGAGGGAATCCCATCCATCCTATTTTATGCATCCCACCTGCAACAGAATCCGTCGGGGGGGGGGGGCTTTCCCACTTATTCCATTCCTCTGTCCTGCCACTCTCTGTGAACCAGGCCGCTTGTCTTCTTGGCTTCCTGCTCAATCTGAGCTGAACTTTAAACTCCAGATTCTGTCTATTCCATTGACTATTCTCCAGCAATTGACTATGGTTGGGCTTCAACATCTAAGGTATAAAAAGGGGTCTCGAGAAGCCATTTTGGTAATATTTTAACATGTTATCCACTCTTTTGGAACCTTCACTTCATGTCCTGGTCTGAGGAGGGTAGTGAGAAGTCTGTTCAATTGATAAAGTTAAACTTTCACCAATTATTGTTAATTACTGTAATTGACACTGCTATTTAAAAATCTTTCTGACTTGTTAGCTTTTTAGTGGTTAGTAAACTTTCTGAATTTAACATTTAAAGTGTTCTTTCTTGCCATGTGGTTAGGTTTGTAGAACCTGATGTGATTTACAACTGGGGAGTTATTGCAAACAAGTGAACTCCATAAATCTTAGTTCAAGTAAACCTTCATTGTAGCACCAGCAATGACCACATCAGGTCTTGGAAAACCTTTGAAAGTGGGATGCTCTAACTGCGTTCCAAAAATCTATTGAAGCGGTGTTGGCTTCAGTTGCAGAAAGTCACAGTCTTTCCCAAGTGTCTTGATACTGCAGTAATCCATCAGGTCGTCAGTCATGAGAAACATCCATAGCAAATATTTGCAAACTATAGTTCTATTGAAGACTGAGCATCTGATATTGAGTCACCTAGGTTACCCAATTGAAGCTAGTCTTTCCACCATCCTCTCTGGTTCCTCCACCCTCTCCAACCCAGCATAGAGGCTGGAAGTTTGCACCCGTTGAAATGATGATGAGGGTACAAAATCCCATGATAAGCCAAAATTGAGATCTTGCCGGCGAGGTCTTGGGACACGACTGTCACCTAAAGTCCTTTAAGGGATGAGGAAGAATCTTTGCAAGATTTTGTCTTCTAGGATCTTTAATCTATACTTTCCTTTAAAAGATACATGGGATATAGTCCAGGAGGAAGGAACCTTTGGAAGGAGCAGGCTTGTTGAGTGAATGGCCTTTTCTCTTTTCATAATGTGATGTTCTTAAAAAGAAATAAAGCTAATCTGATTACGGTCTGAGCCCATGTTAATCTGTAATGGACTTCCAGAAAAAAAACAGTGCTGCTGTCCAGGATAGGATCTTAGAAGATTCCTTCCATTTACACCTGTCTCATAAGCCAATAGTAGAACATTTCCCTGGAGAAATCAAGTCATGATATCATAGAGTCATAGAGGTTTACAGCATGGAAACAGGCCCTTCGGCCCAACTTGTCCATGCCACCCTTTTTTTTTAAACCCCTAAGCTAATCCCAATTGCCTGCATTTGGCCCATATCCCTCTATACCCATCGTACTACCCATGTAACTATCTAAATGCTTTTTAAAAGATAAAATTGTACCCACCTCTACTACTACCTCTGACAGCTTGTTCCAGACACTCACCACCCTCTGTGTGAAAAAATTGCCCCTCTGGACACTTTTGTATCTCTCCCCTCTCACCTTAAACCTATGCCCTCTAGTTTTAGACTCCCCTACCTTTGGGAAAAGATATTGACTACCTTGTCTATGCCCCTCATTATTTTCTAGACCTCTATAAGGTCACCCCGCAGCCTCCTACGCTCCAGAGAAAAAAGTCCCAGCCTATTCAGCCTCTCCTTATAACTCAATCCATCAAGTCCAGGTAGCATCCTAGTAAATCTTTTCTGCACTCTTTCTAGTTTAATAATATCCTTTCTATAATAGGGTGACCAGAATTGCACACAGTATTCCAAGTATGGCCTTACCAATGTCTTGTACAACTTTAACAAGATGTCCCAACTCCTGTATTCAATGTTCTGACCGATGAAACCAAGCATGCTGAATGCCTTCTTCACCACTCTGTCCACCTGTGACTCCACTTTCAAGGAGTTATGAACATGTACCCCGATATATCTTTATTCTGTAACTCTCCCCAACGCCCTACCATTAACTGAGTAAGTCCTGCCCTGGTTCAATCTACCAAAATGCATCACCTCACATCTGTCTAAATTGAACTCCATCTGCCATTCGTCAGCCCACTGGCCCAATTGATCAAGATCCCGTTGCAATTGGAGATAACTTTCTTCACCAATCTTGGTGTCATCTGCAAACTTACTAACCATGCCTCCTATATTCTAATCCAAATCATTAATATAAATGACAAATAACAGTGGGTCCAGCACTGATCCCTGAGGCACACCACTGGTCACAGGCCTCTTGTTTGAAAAACAACTCTCTACAACCACCCTCTGGCTTCTGTCAAGAAGCCAATTTTGTATCCATTTAGATACCTCACCCTGGGTCCCATGAGATTTAGTTTTATGCAACAACCTACCATGCGGTACCTTGTCAAAGGCCTTGCTAAAGTCCATGTAGACAACATCAACTGCACTGCCTTCATCTACCTTCTTGGTTACCCCTTCAAAAAACTCAATCATGCCATACATTTATATCACATTTTAAATGCCGACATGCTTAAAAATTATTGATGATTCTTATAAGAACATAAGAAATAGGAGCAGGAGTAGGCCATCTAGCCCCTCGAGCCTGCCCCGCCATTCAATAAGATCATGGCTGATCTGACGTGGATCAGTACCACTTACCCGCCTGATCCCCATAACCCTTAATTCCCTTACCGATCAGGAATCCATCCATCCGCGCTTTAAACATATTCAGCGAGGTAGCCTCCACCACCTCAGTGGGCAGAGAATTCCAGAGATTCACCACCCTCTGGGAGAAGAAGTTCCTCCTCAACTCTGTCTTAAACCGACCCCCCTTTATTTTGAGGCTGTGTCCTCTAGTTTTAACTTCCTTACTAAGTGGAAAGAATCTCTCCGCCTCCACCCTATCCAGCCCCCGCATTATCTTATAAGTCTCCATAAGATCCCCCCTCATCCTTCTAAACTCCAACGAGTACAAACCCAATCTCCTCAGCCTCTCCTCATAATCCAAACCCCTCATCTCCGGTATCAACCTGGTGAACCTTCTCTGCACTCCCTCCAATGCCAATATATCCTTCCTCATATAAGGGGACCAATACTGCACACAGTATTCCAGCTGCGGCCTCACCAATGCCCTGTACAGGTGCATCAAGACATCCCTGCTTTTATATTCTATCCCTCTCGCAATATAGGCCAACATCCCATTTGCCTTCTTGATCACCTGTTGTACCTGCAGACTGGGCTTTTGCGTCTCATGCACAAGGACCCCCAGGTCCCTTTGCACGGTAGCATGTTTTAATTTGTTTCCATTGAGATAGTAATCCCATTTGTTATTATTTCCTCCAAAGTGTATAACCTCGCATTTATCAACGTTATACTCCATTTGCCATATCCTCGCCCACTCACTCAGCCTGTCCAAATCTCTCTGCAGATCTTCTCCGTCCTCCACACGATTCACTTTTCCACTTATCTTTGTGTCGTCTGCAAACTTCGTTACCCTACACTCCGTCCCCTCCTCCAGATCATCTATATAAATGGTAAACAGTTGCGGCCCGAGTACCGATCCCTGCGGCATGCCACTAGTTACCTTCCTCCAACCGGAAAAACACCCATTTATTCCGACTCTTTGCTTCCTGTCGGATAGCCAGTCCCCAATCCACTTTAACACACTACCCCCAACTCCGTGTGCCCTAATCTTCTTCAGCAGCCTTTTATGGGGCACCTTATCAAACGCCTTTTGGAAATCCAAAAACACCGCATCCACCGGTTCTCCTCCATCAACCGCCCTCGTCACATCTTCATAAAAATCCAACATGTTCGTCAAGCACGGCTTTCCCCTCATGAATCCATGCTGCGTCTGATTGATCGAACCATTTCTATCCAGATGCTCTGCTATCTCCTCTTTAATAATGGATTCCAGCATTTTCCCTACTACAGACGTTAAGCTGACCGGCCTATAGTTACCCGCCTTTTGTCTCCTTCCTTTTTTAAACAGCGGCGTAACATTAGCCGTTTTCCAATCAACCGGCACTACCCCAGAATGCAACGAGTTTTGATAAATAATCACTAACGCATCCACTATTACCTCTGACATTTCTTTCAATACCCTGGGATGCATTCCATCCGGACCCGGGGACTTGTCCACCTTCAGTCCCATTAGTCTACCCAGCACTGCCTCTCTGGTAACATTAATCGTATTAAGTATTTCTCCTGCTGCCAACCCTCTATCGTTAATATTTGGCAAACTATTTGTGTCCTCCACCGTGAAGACCGACACAAAAAATGTATTTAAAGACTCAGCCATATCCTCATTTCCCACTATTAACTCCCCCCTCTCGTCCTCCAAGGGTCCAACATTCACTCTAGCCACTCTATTCCTTTTTATATATTTATAAAAACTTTTACTATCATTTTTTATATTAATTGCTAGCCTAGCTTCATAGTCTATCCTTCCTTTCTTTATCGCTTTCTTAGTCTCTCTTTGTTGTTTCTTAAATTTTTCCCAATCACTTGTTTCTCCACTATTTTTGGCCACTCTGTACGCAGCTGTTTTTATTTTAATACTCTCCTTTATTTCCTTCGTTATCCACGGCTGGTTCTCCCTTTTCTTACAATCCTTGTTTTTTGCTGGAATATATTTTTGCTGAGAACTGAAAAGGATCTCCTTAAAAATCCTCCACTGTTCCTCAGCTATCCTACCTGCCAGCCTGCTCTCCCAGTCTACCTTAGCCAATTCATCCCTCATCCTATCATATTTCCCTCTGTTCAAACAGAGGACACTGGTTTGAGACCAAACTTTCTCCTCTTCCATCTGAATCAGAAATTCGACCATATTGTGGTCACTAGACCCAAGAGGGTCCTTCACAATAAGATCCTTAATTCTACCTACCTCGTTACACAATACCAGATCCAGAATAGCTCGTTCCCTCGTCGGTTCCGTAACATGCTGTTCAAGGAAACTATCCCGACATTATGGACCATAATGAGGAAGATTACATCCTAATGTTCTGACAATCAATCATTCCATATTTCTCAGTTAACATCACAGCAAATTAATCTTTAAATCACTTGACATAGCACATGATAAACTAGCAGTAGTTCAGAACATTAAGAAACACTGAATTTCTTAACAACTTGTAATTGTATTCATCAATTCACTGATTTCTTGCCATGATGCTGAGTAATTACAGCTATTATCTGCTTTAGTCACAGATGGGTGGTAAACAGAAGTGCAAAATGCTTACTAAGCCAATTTTTTCCTTTATTCTTTCATGGAATATGGATGTCACTAGCAAAGCCTGCATTTGTTAACCATTCCTAATTACCCTTGAACTGAGTGGCTTAGTAGACCAGTGGTTAGCACCACTGGCTCACAATGCCAGGGATCCAGGTTTGCTTCCAGCCTTGGGTGACTGTGTGGAGCTTGCACCTTCTCCCCGTGTCTGTGTGGGTTTCCTCCTGGTGCTTTGGTTTCCTCCCACAGTCCAAAGATGTGCAGGTTAGAAGGATTGGCCATAGTAAATTGCCACTTAGTTTCCAAGGATGTGTAAATTAGGGGGATTAACGGGGTAAATCCGTGAGGTTACGGGGATAGGGCAGAGATTGGGCCTGGGTGAGATGCTCTTCCAGAGTTCGGTACAGACTCAATGGGCCTAATGGCCTCCTTCTGCATTGTAGTGATTCTATGATTCCAGAGGGCATTTAAGAGTCAACCACATTGCTGTGGTCTGAAGTCACATATAGGCCAGAATGGGGAAGGACATTGATGAACAAACTGGGCTTTTACAATGATTAATGACAGTTTCATTGGCACCGTTAGAGCCTAGTTTTATATCTAGTGACATCAGCACTACGCCACTATCTCCCCCCAAGTCTTTATTTTAAAACAATAGGAATTATTTTAAGTATTATTGGATTTTTCTGATCTGTCCCATCCTGAAATAGGTGGAATCTAGATCAGGCTTAGAGTCATATATATCATTAGGCATTTTTAAAGGAACAACCTCAACCCCAATTTTAACAAGCCGCAGACAGCAAAGGCCACAATGGGAGAATAGTGCCCATGATTTGATTTGATTTGTTATGTCACATGTGTTAGTATCCAGTGAAAAGTATTGTTTCTTGCAAGCTATACAGACAAGGCATACCTTTCATAAAGAAGGAAAGGCGAGAGTACAAAATGTAGTTTTACAGTCATAGCTGGGGTGTACAGAAAGATCAACTTAGTGCGAGATAGGTCTGTTCAAAAGTCTGACAGCAGCAGGGAAGAAGCTGTTCTTGAGTTGGTTGGTATGTGATCTCAGACTTTTGTATCTTTTTCCCAATGGAAGAATGTGGAAGAGAGAATGTCAGGGGTGCGTGGGGTCCTTAATTATGCTGGCTGCTTCTCCGAGGCAGTGGGAAGTGTAGACAGAGTCAATGGACGGGAGGCTGTTTGCGTGATGGATTGAGCTTCATTCACGACCCTTTGTAGTTTCTTGTGGCCTTGGGCAGAGCAGGAGCCATACCAATCTGTGATACAACCAGAAAGAATGCTTTCTGCGGTGCATCTGTAAAAGTTGGTGAGAGTCATAGCAGACATGCCAAATTTTCTTAGTCTTCTGAGAAAGTAGAGGCGTTGGTGGGCTTTCTTAACTATCGTGTTGGCACGGGGGGACCAGTACAGGTTGTTGGTGATCTGGACACATAAAAACTTGAAGCTCTCGACCATTTCTACTTCGTCCCCATTGAGGTAGACAGGGACATGTTCTCCATTACGCTTCCAGAAGTCAATGACTATCTCCTGTGTTTTGTTGACATTGAGGAAGAGATTACTGTTGTCGCACCAGTTCACCAGATTCTCTATCTCATTCCTGTACTCCGTCTTGTCATTGTTTGAGATCTGATCCACTACGGTGATAATGCCAGCATGAGATCCCAGCAATTTTAATTCCTGGCCCTGTCTCAGTCTTTGGATTGAGAGATCTGCTCTACATTATACCTATTTTAGGCCTAAAACTGGGTCTAAAGGTGTGCCATCATTGAGGCAGTTTGAGTCAGTGCACCTTTTGAGGGAATTCAGAGGCTGGGTCTCCAAAAGTGGATACTTGCAATCCTTCATAGAGATAGTTTACACAAGGTTGTATAACTCATGATGGACACTTACATCTGGGTGGAGTGCTGTGGGATCCATAGGATCTGTCTCGGTCACATCTGCCATTTATTGTGTATTTTGCCTATTAATTTAAATTTACCTCATGTTAATTTTGAATATTAGAATATGATAGTTTTCAATAACTATTTTACTTTTCTGACTTTATATAATAAAGTTTATTTTGTTTGAAACTGTGGAATCTTTTGTCTTTATCCTCCTAATGGGTAACTGGTATTTAAAACTTTGATTAATTTAAATAAAATGTTACTAGTCCCTAAACAGGTTGTAACAATCTCAAGCATGAGAAATAAGAGCAGGAGTAAACCAGCCCTGCGAGCCTGTTCTGCCATTGAGTACAATCATGGCTGATCTTGAGCCTCAACTCCACTTTCCAGCTCGCTCCTCATATCCCTTGACTCCCTGAAACACCAAAAATTGGTTTATACCCCAGCCTTAAATGTATTCAACAATTGAGCATTCACAGCCCTCTGTATTGAGAATTCCAAAGATTCACAACCCTGTGAGTGAAGAAATTTCCACTCATTTCAGTCCTAAATAATTAGCCCCTTATCTTGAGACTATGCCACATGTATTAGATTCCCCGACCAATGGAAACAATCTCTTAGCATCCACCCTATCAGGTCCATTCTCATAGGTTTTAATGAGATCATCTTCATTCTTCTAAATGCCAGAGATTGCCAAATTAAGGGGTCAATCATAAGGGGGCAAGCAGTTAGGAAGGCAAGTGGTATGTTGGCCTTCATTGCAAGAGGACTTGAGTACAGGAGCAAGGTTGTATTAATGTAGTTTCAGGACCTTGGTGAGATGATACCTGGAATATTGCGTGCAGTTTTGATCTCCCTACCCAAGAAAGTATATACTTGCCAGAGAGGGAGTGCAGCAAAGGTTAACCAGACTGATTCCTGGGATGGTAGGATTATCATATGAAAGAGATTGAGTCAACTAGGCCTGTGTTCACTGGAATGTAGAAGAACGAGAGGGGATCTAATTGAAACATATAAAATTCTGACAGGGCTGGACAGACTGGCCTGGGGATCTAGAACGAGGAGGTCACAGTCTCAGGATACGCTGGTAAGTTGTTTAGGACTGAGATGTGGAGAAATTTCTTAACCCAGAGAGTGGCAAACCTGTGGAAATAAATAGATTTCTAGACTCTGAAGGGGTCAAGGATATGGGGAGGATGGTATTGAGATACAGGAACAGCAGTGATCATGTTGAACAGTGGAGCAGGCTCAAAGTACCGACTGGGCTACTACTCCTATTTTCTGCTTCTATAAATACTGCTGTTATCCCATCCATCAGTTTTAGTCAAAGCATCAATCCTGAACTTCCAGCAGAGAACTGCAGCTGATGGCACCAATCAGTTAGAAAGAGTTAATATATCAGTGGTCAGTCCCCACATCCAATTCATGGGAGTGTATCATTTGCCCACACGTTGATAGCATTTTACAGCTTTTCATTCTTAAGCAGAAACAAATCATAACAAACAGAAATTAAAAATCAGCAAATTTGAAACAATCTGTACATTATGCGCTATTTCTGGGTATTGTTCTGTAGCTTCTATTATAAATTTACATAAAGCAATGTGCCATTTGGCAATTTAACTGTGATAACAAAAATTGTGTTAAGTCATGTGAATAACCTTGTTGGCACAGAGTATTGTTAGTCAATGGGATTAACTCAAATTGATTTTTGAAACTTGGCAGCTCTGTCATATTTATTCTTCTCTTTGTTTGATATGCTGTGAATGTTTTCCTGTGGTTTTTGAGTCCTCCAGTCATTTTATATGGCCATCTACGTTACACTTTTTTTTCCCAAAAATATACTTTGTTCACAAAAGTTATAAAAGTATAGTACATAACAGTTCACAGCTGATATTACATAAAGTGCAATAAAGATAGTTTCTTTCCATACAGTGGAGCGATTCTCTGGCCCTGTGCGCGTAAGTGTAAATCACGTTATGGCTGGAGACTCTCGCGAGAGAGGTCCTAACGTGATTTACACCAGTGAGAACTCATTTTAAGATTTTACTCACATTTGGAAACAAATGGACTTATTAATGATAGACAGCATGGTTTTGTGAAGGGGAGGTCATGCCTCACTAACTTGATTGAGTTTTTCGAGAAAGTGACGATGATGATAGATGAGGGAAAGGCAGTGGATGTTGTACACATGGACTTCAGTAAAGCCTTTGATAAGATACCTCATGGTAGACTGGTGCAAGAGGTAAAATCACATGGGATCAGAGGAGAGCTGGCAAGGTGGATACAGAACTGGCTTGGTCATAGAAGACAGAGGGTAGCAGTTGAGCAGCGCTTTTCTGAATGGAAGGCTGTGACTAGTGATGTTCCACAGGAATCAGTTCTGGGGTCTTTGTTGTTTGTAGTATATATAAATGATCTGAAGGAAAATGTAACTGGTCTGATTAGTAAGTTCGCAGATGACACAAAAATTGGTGGAGTTGCGGATAGTGAAGAGGATTGCCAGAGGACTGAGCAAGATATAGACTGGTTGGAGACTTGGGCAGAGAAATGGCAGTTGGAGTTTAATCCGGACAAGTGAGGTAATGCATTTTGGAAGGTCCAATGTATGTAGGAATTATACAGTAAATGGTAGAACCCTTAGGAGTATTGACAGGCAGAGAGATCTAGGCATACATGTCCACCAATCACTCAAAGTAGCAACACAGGTGGATAAGGTAGTCAAGAAGGCATATGGCATGCTTGCCTTCATCAGTCGGGGAATTGAGTATAAAAATTCGCAGGTCATGCTGTAGCTGTACAGAACCTTAGTTAGGCCTCATTTAGAATATTGTGTACAATTCTGGTCGCCACACTTCCAGGAGGATGTGGAAGCTTTGAAGAGGGTACGGAAGAGGTTTACCAGGATGTTGCCTAGTCTAGAGAGTATTAGCTATGAGGAGAGGTTAGATAAAACTCAGTTTGTTCCCATTGGAACAACACAGATTGAGGGGTGACCTGATAGAGGTTTACAAGATTATGAATGACATGGATATGGTGGATAGTCAGATGTTTTTTCCTAGGATAGAAAAGTCAAGTACTAGGGGACATAGGTTTAAGGTGCGTGGGGAAAAGTTTAGAGGCAAGTTTTTTTACAGAGGTTGGTGAATGTCTGGAACACTCTGCCCAGAAAGGTGGGGGGAGCTGGTACGATAGCGGCAGCTAGGGGCAACTAGAGAGTATTAGCTATGAGGAGAGGTTAGATAAAACTCAGTTTGTTCCCATTGGAACAACACAGATTGAGGGGTGACCTGATAGAGGTTTACAAGATTATGAATGACATGGATATGGTGGATAGTCAGATGCTTTTTCCTAGGATAGAAAAGTCAAGTACTAGGGGACATAGGTTTAAAGTGGACTCCCTAAGTGCATCCGGTTTTAGTTTAGGCAGGCACATTATCTATGAGGGCCAAAGGGCCTGTTCCTATGCTGTACTGTTCTTTGTTTTTTATTCTTCCCGTCCCCAGCTGGCAACATAATCTGGTTC
This sequence comes from Mustelus asterias, assembly GCF_964213995.1. NCBI lineage: Eukaryota > Metazoa > Chordata > Chondrichthyes > Carcharhiniformes > Triakidae > Mustelus > Mustelus asterias. The sequence goes on along the minus strand of NC_135820.1, from coordinate 76,793,215 downwards.
ATGCCCAGTGAGGGTGTAAACCAGCTTACCATATTTAAACCCCCATTTAAATATCTGTTTTAAACCGGATTCATCTGGCTCCCGGAATGAACCCACTTGCCAGAGCAACTTGAAGCTGGCCGGAATCAATACCAGTCTCTACAAACAGAGTCCAGAAGTGATGACCATGCTGGGGGGCTCAGAGACTATTAGAGCCCCCGGGTGGTCAGGAACATGGCTAGGCAGTGCTAAGAGACAGGGCCTGAAAGGGAGTATGGGGGGCCTGAAGCGGGGGCCTGAAGGAGGGACTAATGGCGACCCCATACAGGGTTTCTCTCTCTTGGGGGGGAGGGTTGGGAGGGTGGCAATGGTAGCGGCAATTTGTTGGGGGAGCAGTAGGGGTCAGCAAATTGGGGAGGGGGTCTTTGCCAGTGAATAGGAGGGTTGTTGGTCTGTAGGGTTGTCTGGAGAGGAATCCCCAATTTCTGAGGAGCTGGACTTGCCAGCTTTAGGTGAGATCTTTAGGTCCCACACAACTCTTTCCCAGCAGGCGTCAACCCAAGCTCCAAATAAATGTCTTAAATGTGAGTACATAAGAACATAAGAACATAAGAACCAGGAGCAGGAGTAGGCCATCTGGCCCCTCGAGCCTGTTCTGCCATTCAATAAGATCATGGCTGATCTTTTTGTGGACTCAGCTCCACTTTCCTGCCCGCTCACCATAACCGTTAATTCTTTTACTGTTCAAAAATTTATCTATCCTTGCCTTAAAACGTTCAATGAGGGAGCCTCAACTGCTTCACTGGGCAGGGAACTCTACAGATTCACAACCCTTTGTGTGAAGAAGTTCCTCCTCAACTCAGTCCTAAATCTGCTTCCCCTTATTTTGAGGCTATGCCCCCTAGTTCTAGTTTCACCTGCCAGTGGGAACAACTTCCCTGCTTCTATCTTATCTATTCCCTTCATAATCTTATATGTTTCTGTAAGATCTCCCCTCATTCTTCTGAATTCCAATGAGTATAGCCCCAGTCTACTCAGTCTCTCCTCATAAGCTAACCCTCTCAACTCCGGAATCAACCGATTGAATCTCCTCTGCCTCCCCTCCAGTCCCAGTGTATCCTTTCTCAAGTAAGGAGACCAAAACTGTACACAGTACTCCAGGTGTGGCCTCACCAGCACCTTATACAGCTGTAACATAACCTCGCTGTTTTTAAACTCCATCCCTCTAGCAATGAAGGACAAAATTCCATTTGCCTCTTAATTACCTGCAGCACCTGCAAACCAACTCCTTGAGATTCCTGCACAAGGACACCCAGGTCCCACTTGCTGTTATTCCTACCAAAATGGATGACCTCACATTTACCAACATTGAACTCCATCTGCCAGACCCTCGCCCACTCACTTTGACTATCTATATCCCTTTGCAGACTTTCAGCGTCCTCTGCACACTTTGCTCTGCCACCCATCTTAGTGTCATCTGCGAAATTTGATACACTACACTTGGACCCCAACTCCAAATCATCTATGTAAATCGTAAACAATTGTGGTCCCAACACTGATGCCTGAAGCACACCACTAGTCACTGATCGCCAACCAGAAAAACACCCATTTACCCGCACTCTTTAATTTCTGTTAGTTAACCAATCCTCTATCCATGCTAATACATTACCCGTAACACCATGCACCTTTATCTTATGTAGCAGTCTTTGGCGCGGCACCTTGTCAAATGCCTTCTGGAAATCCAGATACATCACAGCCATAGGTTCCCCATTGTCCACTGCACAAGTAATGTTCTCATAGAATTCCACCAAATTAGTCAAACATGACCTTCCCTTCATGAACTCATGCTGCATCTTACCAATGGGACAATTTATATCCAGATGTCTCGCTATTTCCTCCTTGATGATAGATTCAAGCATTTTCCCTACTACAGAAGTTAAGCTAACCGGCCTATAGTTACCTGCCTTTTGTCTACCTCCTTTTTTAAACAGTGGCATCACATTTGCTGTTTTCCAATCTGCGGGAACCACCCCAGAGTCCAGCGAATTTTGGTAAATTACCACTAGTGCATTTGCTATTTCTCTCGTCATCTCTTTTAGTACCCTAGGATGCATTCCAGCAGGACCAGAAGATTTGTCTACCTATAGCCCCATTAACTTGCCCAACACTACCTCTTTTGTGATAGTGATAGTTTCTAGGTTCTCACCTGCCATAGCCTTCCTGTCACCAATTTTCGGCATGATTGCATTCTGGATCGTGCTGACCCACCCAGCAGGAATTGAACCACTTTTCCCACCAGGGACGCTTAGAAATGTTTTGACAGAATTGTGCCCAGTATTTAGCACTCTGAGAAACCTCACTGTACTTACAGTTATAGGTTACATTTACAATAAATCCTGTTACAATATCTTTCCCTGCTAATTACTATATGCAGATGAGATCTCAATTAACTCAAGTCTTGTGTATTGGCCACCCAAATGCATTGCAATTTAAGAAACTTCTCACTTGATAGAAATACAGCCACTTGCTTTAAAGAAGCACGGCAAGTCCACAAGTACTATTATTCACCCCTATTACTTGGAAGACACAAAAAAGTAACAATATCTCATGTGAGCTGATGTAAATGCAATTTCCTCGAACGTTAAATGGCTCAAAGTCATTAAATTTCACAAGAGTTTACAAACCAGAAGTGAGACTAAGGAGAAAATTTACAAAGTGCTGACAATCCTTATGAGGGAGTTAGTACATGTAAGAGGAGCCCTAGCAAAATGGAAACCAGTCTGGATTTCAAGAAAGGTACTAGGAAAACTTAGGGAACGATGGATTCCATTAGTAACTGGCAATTGTTAAGATACTGGAATAGATTACGAAAACAAGAGTTTATATGAGCATCTTTCACAATTCAGAAAGATTTCAGAGAACATCACAACCAATAAAGTACTTCTGCAGTTTAATCACTGTTGGAATATAGAGTTCTGTTTGTGAACAGAATTCCCACTCACCTGAAGAAGGGGCTTAGAGCCTCGAAAGCTTGTGTGGCTTTTGCTACCAAATAAACCTGTTGGACTTTAACCTGGTGTTGTTAAACTTCTTACGGAATATAGAGACGCATGACAGCCAGTTTGTACACATCAATGTCTCGGAAACAGCAATGAGATAAATGACTGGATAATATGCTTTTGCTAGTATTAGTTGAGAGAAGAATGTAACTCCCCAGCTCTTCTGCAAAATGTTTTGAGGATTCTTTTATCCTAGATATAACTTAGAACAGGACAAGGAATTGGCTGAAAAAGAGGAATCATCAGTACAGGTCATTGAATCCTACAGTGCAGAAGGAGGCCTTTCGGCCCATTGAGTCTGCACCAACCACAATCCCACCCAGACCCTATCTCCATATCCCTATGCATTTACCCTAGCTAGTCCCTCTGACACTAAGGGGCAATTTAGCATGGCCAATCCACCTAACCCGCAATCTTTGGACTGTGGGAGGAAACTGGAGCACCCGGAGGAAACCCAAGCAGACACAAGGAGAACGTGCAAATTCCACACAGACAGTGACCCAAGCCGGGAATCAAACCCAGATTCCTGGCTCTGTGTGCCATCGTGCAGTCCTGTCACAGGCATTGAATGGATTGCCTCAAAAGTTGATGCTAGCATAGTAACAGTTTCTGCAGTAAATAAATGATCAGGGAGCCAACTTTAGCCTCTATTGCCTAACATTAGAGTGGTTAATAAAGAAGCATTTTAAAAAGGGCCCATCCTGGACATCCACAATGTCCACCTGTTTCATGTTTTAGGCCTCTTTTAGAATGCAAATCATGCACACTTCAACATGTTCTACAAGTGATAAAGATGAAGAGACCTAGTGGATAAATTTAGGATTATATGGAGGCAAGAGTGCCTCTCCTTTGTGGATAAGTGTGAGATTATCCACTTTGGTAGCAAAAATAAGAAGGCAGATGATTATCTGAATGGCTATAGATGAGACCTGGGTGTCCTTATACACCAGTCACTGAAGGTAAGCATGCAGGTACAGCAGGCGGCGAAGATGGCAAATGGTATGTTGCCATTCATAGCAATATTCGAGTACAGGAGCAGGGAGGTCTAGCTGCAGTTATACAGGGCCTTGGTGAGACCACACGTGAAATATTGTATGCAGTTTTGTTCTCCGTATCTGAAGAAGGATGTTCTTGCTATGGCAGGAGTGCAACAAAGGTTTACCAGACTGATGGTGGACTGACATATGAGGAGAGATTGAGTCTGTTAGAGTTATATTCGCTGGAGCTCAGAAGAATGAGGGGAATCTCATAGAAACCTATAAAATTCTAACAAGTCCAGACAGGATAGATGCAGGAAAAATGTTCCCAATGGAGGGGCAGTCCAGACCAGGGGTCACAGTCTGAGTATATGGAACAGGCCATTTAGGACTGAGATGAGAAATTTCTTCACTCAGAGTGGTGAGCCTGTGGAATTTTATACCAGAGTTGAGGCCAGTTGTATGTTTTCAAGAAGATTTTTTTTACTCGTTCATGGAACTTGGGAGTTGCTGGCTACGGCAGCATTCATTGCCCATCTCTCATTGTCTGTGAAAGGGCAGTTAAGAATCAACCACATTGCTGTGGATCTGGAGTCACGTGGGCCAGATTATGTAAGGGTGACAGATTTCCTTCCCTAAAGGTCATTAGTGAAGAAGATGTGTTTTTACAACAATCAACAATGGTTTCATGGTCATCTTTAGATTTTTAATTCCATATTTCTTTTTATTGAATTCAAATTTCATTATCTGCAGTGTTGGGATTTGAACCTGGGACCTCAGAGCATTACTCTGGGTCGTTGGATTACTAGTCCAGTGACAATACCACTTTGCCACCACCTCCCTATCTAGATATAGCTCTTGGGGCTAAGAGTTCAAAGATGTGAATGTTAGGTGGATTGGTCATGTTAAACTGCCATGTTAAAGATATGTAGGTTAGATGAATTAGTCATGGTAAATGTGCGGGGTTACGAGGATAGGGCGGAGGGGAGGGTTTGGGTGGGATGATCTTTTGGACAGTTGGTGCAGTCGAGATGGATGGACTGAATAGCCTCTCCTACACAATAGGGATTCTATGGTTCTATGGATATGGGGGGGGAGGAAGCAGGAACAGGTTACTGAGTTGGATGATCAGCCGTGACCACAATGAATGGTGGAGTAGACTCGAAGTGCCGAATGGCCTACCGCTGCTCCTATTTTTTATGTT